>NW_013667398.1:182759-183812 GCF_000517525.1 Limulus polyphemus
TGTTCGCCTATCTGTCATGTAAAGTAATATTCCTTTTACGATTAAAAATACTTTTATGCATCAGAAAATTTTGAAATTTCACGTGTGAAATCTTTATAATGTTTGGATAGTTATCAAACATTTCTTAAGAAAACTCTGTATATTTTATCTGTTATTTTCAGTAATTAATCTCTGTACGGGTTCGGTAGTTTTGACCAATCTCGCAACCACCATAAAAAATTTGGAAATATAATTTATGCCTCTTTCATTCTAGAATGAATACAGATTATTACATGAAAACATAAATGTTTAGACGAAATAGCTTAAATTTCATAACCTAATACATTTATATATATTTATTATTTTTATTATATTGATCTTTCAGCCATGCCTGGCTAACAATACATAAGTTACAATGATGCTCACATGCATTCATGTTACAGTATCAATTAACATAAAACTGACGTTTGGTCTGTGCAAAGTAACTTGTCTTGGCTGTGTTTTAGTAGACTAGTATTTTGTAAAATACAGTCAAATTTCAATTATTATACAATATATGTATATAGATTATTTCTGTTTTGAAATAAGTTCTTAAAAATATTTTTCCTAAAACATAGAACAGTAAATAATGAAGTAAAGCAAACAATTATCTCTTCTAGTTACAACCTTTGTACTTGCTTGCTGCTTTATGTTGGTTATTAAGCCTTTAAAAATTTTGCACGTGGAGGATATGAAACAAAATAATTTTTTAAGGTTTTATATATACATTTGAATAACTAAAAAATCATAAATTACTACATTAATATATTAGAATTTCTCTATAATTTATAAAGCTTAGTAACTAAGGTGTATTTTAGTCTAAAAAAAATGAAATTTTGAGCAGACTAAGAACACACCCTACCTCGTTGAAATATTAGTTAATAAGAAAGAAATGGTGCCAAGTCCATTAAAATGGCTGAGAAAGCCACTAGGGTGACATTCTGAGCTTCTGATTGGTTATTCATGTCGATATATAGAAGTCAGTGTATAAGGGGAGCATTTCCAAAAATGGAAAGAGGTGGGCAGAGCGGCACT
>NW_013667398.1:184812-185371 GCF_000517525.1 Limulus polyphemus
AAATTATGGGTATTTGATTAACATGAAGTATGGTCAGCACTAGAAATTATGGGTATTTGATTAACATGAAGTATGGTCAGCACTAGAAATTATGGGTATTTGATTAACATGAAGTATGGTCAGCACTAGAAATTATGGGTATTTGATTAACATGAAGTATGGTCAGCACTAAACATTGTGGTTGTTTAATTAACATGAAGTATAGTCAGCACTAGACATTATGGTTGTTTAATTAACATGAAGTATGGTCAGCATTAGACATTGTGGTTGTTCAATTAACATGAAGTATAGTCAGCACTAGACATTGTGGTTGTTTAATTAACATGAAGTATGGTCAGCACTAGACATTGTGGTTGTTTAATTAACATGAAGTATAGTCAGCACTAGAAATTATGGGTATTTGATTAACATGAAATATGGTCAGCACTAGACATTGTGGTTGTTTAATTAACATGAAGTATAGTCAGCACTAGACATTGTGGTTGTTTAATTAACATGAAGTATAGTCAGCACTAGACATTGTGGTTGTTTAATTAACATGAAGTATTGTCAGCACTAG
>NW_013667398.1:185498-190793 GCF_000517525.1 Limulus polyphemus
TATTTGATTAACATGAAATATGGTCAGCACTAGAAATTATGGGTATTTGATTAACATGAAGTAAGGTCAGCACTAGACATTATGGGTATTTGATTAACATGAAGTATGGTCAGCAGTAGAAATTATGGGTATTTGATTAACATGAAATATGGTCAGCACTAGAAATTATGGGTATTTGATTAACATGAAATATGGTCAGCACTAGACATTATGGGTATTTGATTAACATTAAGTAAGGTCAGCACTAGACATTATGGGTATTTGATTAACATGAAGTATGGTCAGCACTAGAAATTATGGGTATTTGATTAACATGAAGTAAGGTCAGCACTAGAAATTATGGGTATTTGATTAACATGAAATATGGTCAGCACTAGAAATTATGGTTGTTTAATTAACATGAAGTAAAGTCAGCACTAGACATTGTGGTTATTTAATTAACATGTATGGTCAGCACTAGACATTGTGGTTGTTTAATTAACATGAAGTATGGTCAGCACTAGACATTGCATAAGTGACTTGTTTCAGATTTAAAAACATTAGTGTTTTTCAGTGACTTTGGATTTAAAGAAGATGATATAATACATATGTGTGTCCGAGATTCTGACAGTGAAGGAAATCCTTATGCAATTCCTGATACGTGCTCTCCAAGCAATTTCTATAACAGGACTAAAGGGTAAGAGGAATTGAAGCCTATCTTAAATCTTTTTGCAAGTCTTTTATGAGGTATTGAACATCTTTTTATGCTTTTGGTGGTGTCTTGTACCATTTATTTTTCTACTTTTCACAGTTAGTATGATTGGTATTTAAAACAAAAGTTTAATATGAAAGATAAACACACAGTTTACATTGCTGCTCATTAGCAAAGGTCAAGATAAAATGTTAAGTGTAACCTTAGGTAGTTTTTGAACTTTTTAAGACACATTGTTTTTTTGAAAATATTATTCAGGATCAAATCATGATGTGGATATTGTTGTAGATTTGTTGTTGTATAATCAACTCTTCTGTGGTATTTCTTAATAGTTACCGGAAAGTGTCAGGTGATACATGCAAGGGAGGCAGCAATTACCGTTATGATCCAGAGCTTATCTCTTGTCCAGATAAAAGTAAGGAGTTAATGTTATTACTCTTGATTTTTTAATCAATAACATTATGTTAGTTTTTTTATTTTTAATGTAATTAGTCAGTAATTTTCGTACTTAAAAAAGGTAGGAATAAATGACAGCTGTTTTGTTATATCTGAAAGGACCAAGTTTGATGCAGTTAATCTGGAAGTTTGATAAGTAGCAGGAATGAATGACAGTTGTTTTGTTATATCTGAAAGGACCAAGTTTGATGCAGTTAATCTGGAAGTTTGATAAGTAGCAGGAATGAATGACAGTTGTTTTGGTAGATTATTACTTATATGTGAAAGGACCAAGTTTGACACAGCTAGTCTGGAAGATAGTACATTTGATAAGTAGCAGGAATGAATGACAGTTGTTTTGGTAGATTATTACTTATATGTGAAAGGACCAAGTTTGATACAGCTAGTCTGGAAGATAGTACATTTGATAAGTAGCAGGAATGAATGACAGTTGTTTTGGTAGATTATTTTTTCACATCCTATGTTAAGGATTGAGTTTAGTACATTTAGTTTCCCAGATTATACCTTTTATATATAACAGGAACCAATGAGAGCTGTTATGGTAATTTGTTACATTCTCTTGACATCCTTTTTTGTTTATTTGGGGAGGGGGAATCCTGGTGAGGAAAGACTCGTGCTTTGTTCATGTTAATTGCTCCTCAGTGAGTAGTTTTTATGAATTAATTTTGTTTGTTACTGATTTGAAAGGAACCTTCATTAGAGAAATGACTTTATTTAATACATATTTCAGTTAAATGCATGTGGCATATACAATATTTTTGTTTTTGCTCTACAAGGTGAGACAGAGTTCTTGCTGTTTGCTCAAAGGACAAAAGTAAGCCGTATCCCACTCAACACAGACAGCGTTACTTGGGATACTCTTGCTCTTCCTGATCTGAAGAATGTTATTGCTGTTGACTATGATTACCACAACAATTGTGTTTTTTGGGCTGATATAAACCAAAAGAAAATTATGGTAAAGTGTGTTATTTATTCTGTGCTGCATTTGCTGTTAAGTCTGAGTAACATAGAATGAAATTAAATGCTTGTATAGAATGTCAGGTTCTGTGTACATAAGATAAAGTTTTATATGCATGAGAAAATTCTTTGTCAGTAGCCTAAAGTTACACTTGTCAACATCCTTGTAAGACCAGTTGTTTGATTTCCCAGGTTACATCTGCATATTATTTTATTTCTAAATATTTAAAAGCATTTTTAATCATCATTCAATTTTGAGTCAAAAATATGCTTGTGTCTGTGTTTCAAATGGAAGTAGTCAGAATATGAATTAAATTTATTACATCAGATGACCAACCCTTTCTAGACCATTAGAATATCACTAATATCCCTCTGTTATATTCGTTCATACAGCATAGATACTTAACCAAATTGTAAGAGCCATGATACAAACTTTCTGAATAGTTCCTAATTTTTACATGAAAAAAGTAAAATTTGATTTAGTATTTCTATTATGTTTTATATTTTGAAGTTTCCAAAATGTTGCTATAAAACACTGTAATAGTTGTTTTGCTTTGTTCTGCCAAATGAATCGGTTGACTACCTGCTATAAATCATATGATCATGGTTTGACTGACAGAGACTTATTGGTGACATCATATTTCAAAATGGCATTACTTTTACCTTTATCAGACGTTTGTAGTATGATGCTTTGCTAATTTTGTTTTTGTTCAAGATTAGTTTGTATATATTAGTTATTGTTTATTCAGGATTAGAGGTGAGTAAACTGTGGCTACCATTGGTTGAGGCTACAGGAAGTCTCTCCTCCAATGAGAAACGTGTTTTAACCAATCAATTATAACACGCTCTTCACAATCCACTAGAACACTATAAAGACCAAACTACACCACACACACACTGACCTGAAGACGAAAGGTGGAAGACTTTCGAAACGTCATCCTCTACATTTGTAGGTTTCTAAAACAGGCAGTTGCTGTCCATTTGAAACTTAGATTCATTAAAGTAAATGTCAAGTTAATTGAAAATGTTGACGTTTGATTGGAAGAAAGAAATATAAGCTTAGGAGGCATCAATTTCTTTTTTTAACCTACATGTTTGGTGTTAACAGTTCAGACATATAAGGATATAACAATGAAAATTTGAGCATTTTAAAAATTGTTATAAGTAAAATAAACTAGATAAGCATTATATAATGCTAAGATATAAGTTCTGCAATATTTTTGAATTAAATTTTGAAATTTTCATTTATGAATGTACACTCAAGAATTCCATGAACACCCACTGCCCTCCCCCAAAGTTAAATTGGTATAATCTGTATGAGAACTGTAGTATTTTCTCATGCAAATTTTAAGAATAATTATATTAATTTTTGCAGAGAATGTGTCTTGATGGACAAAAATCAGCAGAAGTTCTTGTAGAGAAAGATTTAATGATTATTGAAGGGTTAGCTTTTGATTGGATCAGCAAGAATTTATACTTTGTCGATGGTGGACTGGCCAGAGTTGAAGTTATTCGTACTGACATCAATTATGCTGGGAGGATGAGGCGAGAATTGATAAATAAGACAATGGTTGATAAGCCACGAGGTATTGCTGTACATCCTGCAAGAGGGTATGACCATTTTGATTTCTTTGTGAAGTTAGTGGTCAATACTGTTAATGATGATAGAAAATTTAAACTTCTTCTTTAATAAATGTGTAGAGTATTAACTTAATAACAGTAGTACAAATTCTTTGAAACTAGAAAAGTAAATAGGTAAAAATAGTGTTTTGAATAGAACATAAAGAGTTTAATATGTAAATATTCTTGGTCCTTAGACCTCCAGCTTTGTACATTTAAGCTCAGTGATGAATTTCAACTCTACAATGATATACCGTAGTTGCTTATTATTTTAGAATTCCCAACTGTATGCTAATATTTTATAGTAGTGTAAATCAACAGTTTTCTTAATGTGCACATACTGAGTAAATATATAAATATATACAAATATCTCTGAAGTCACACTGTTACAATTTTATGTACAAAACATTGTGTAAAATACACTCATCTCTCCAGAAAAAAATATGTTCTGATATTTGTGAAACAAAAGGGTATGTTGTAACTTACAATGAAAAGTAGAACTTCTCATTGGCACATAGAAAATGTTTAAATGTTTGTGATGTCAAAATACAAAGTCTGTTGTTTTGTATGAATTAGGAACTCAAACTAGAATTTAAATTAAGAGCCCCCTATCTTTTCTGTTTGCTGAGATACTGCTTATGTATTGAATCAAGCACAGTGGCCCTGCTCACCTCTTTCCATTTTTGGAAATGGTCCCTTATATACGCTTACTTCAATATATGGCGTGAATAACCAATCAAAAACCCAGAATGTCCCCCTTGTGGCTTTCTCAGCCATTTTCATTTGTTAGGATGCCATCTCGTTCTTTTGAACCAAGATTTCAAAGAGGTAGGTTGTGTCTTTAGTCAGCTCGAAATTTCAGTTTTTAAACCCAGATACAGCTTAGTTACTAGATACTGCTTGATAAATTATAGTGTAATTTTATGGTATCAATATAGTATTTATGATTTTTTGGTTATTCAACTGTATATATAAAACCTAAAAAAAGATTATTTCATATCCTTCACGTACAAAATTTTAAAAGGCTTGGCAATGTATGTCAAGCATCAACCGAGCACAAAGGTCGTAACTAGAAGAGATAATTGTTTGATTTACTTATTTATTTACTGTTCTATGTTTTAAGAAAAATAAGCTTAAGAATTTATTTGTAAACAGTGATAAAATATATACATGTGTATATTATAACTGAAATGTGACTGTATTTTACAAAATACTTGTCCACTAAAACACAACAAAGACAGGTCAGTTGTATATTATTGGATAAGGTAACATGAGTGCATGTGCATTAAATCATTGCAACTTCTGTAATGTTAACCAGGCACAGCTGAAAGGTCAATATATTAGGTCGTCAAGAGATTAATGTAGTTTTTTTTTAGATGAAAAACCCGAACAACTTGTATATATATATAAATAAAAAAAAAAACTTTGTTAAATGAAATAGTCTCCATTCTTATCGATGATTCTTTTCCATCTTACAGTCAGGTTGTTAATGCCCTGATTAAAGAAATCACTTGGCTTTGAAGCAAAAAAACATGCAATGTCTTCTTTAACACCTTCCACATTTGTATATG
>NW_013667398.1:191574-196464 GCF_000517525.1 Limulus polyphemus
CAGATTGTGGGGTTGGAAATTGTTTTTGTCTATGACTGAGCCACTGTTTTGGCATTTAATATTTGCATAGATAATCCATCTTTCATCATCGGTGACAATTCTGTCCAAAAATGGTTCATGCTCATTACATGCTAGAAGAGACGAAGCAACGTACACGTTAGAAACGATGATCATTGTAGAATTCGTGAGGAACCCAAACACCTTCTTTATGGAGTTTTTCCATATTCCTTAGAAGTTTATGTATTGTTTCATAAGAGACATGCAATTTCAGGGCCATTTCACGAGTGTGTTGCCTTGGGTTAGACTCAACAAGTGTCCTCAGAGCATCAATAGCAATTCCAACATGTCGACCCCTGCCATCATAGTTATTAAGGCTAAAGTCACCTGAATGAAATTTGCTGAACCATCGTTGACACTTATGAATGTTCAAAACATTTTCATAAACTTCTTTGATATTCTTTGTGGCTACAGAGGTGTTTTTTCCCCTCTTGCATTCAGACAGCATTACATGCTGAATGTGTGTCTCGTCGTGTGCCATCACTATAAGGGATTAGTGTACCAAACTTTACACATTATATGGGCTACACTAACGTGATGTTTATGTGGTTCGTTTTTCTATTATCATACGTGATGTACATTTTGGGGGGGGGGGTAATGAAAGTGTTCCAAAATGCAACATAAATTTCTTGACGACCTAATAATAAATATATATTGTTATGAGATTTAAGCTATTCACACTAAACGTTTGTGTTTTTGTGTTATAATTTGTTGTTATCCTAGAATGAAAGAGGCATAATTTATATTTATTTCCTAACTTTTTATGGTGGTTTTGAATTCGGTCTAATTGACAGTCCGCATATAGTTAATATAGAGAAAATATCAGTCAAAACATAAAGTTTTACTGAAAACAAACATTTGAAATGTACTTGGGAGGTTTTAGAGATTACACAAATAATACTTGAGATTTGTGGGACGAAGAATAGTGTTTTAATCATAACATGAAAATCACTTCGCACTTGGACTAGTAATGAAACAGATTCAATATTTTCACAAACAAATTTTTAGTAAAAATACTTGATTAAAGAAATTGATTTTTTGTGTACAAAATCTTGTAATCATTACTAAAAGTCTACCATATTTTGTGAAGATACACATACTGCATTCACAATTATAGTGTAAATACTTAATGTGTGCAAATGTGTACACAAACTCGTATTTTATACCGAGCCCATCACGAAAGGGTTAAAAGGATTTTGGGACCTCACTTTGTTATTGCAGTCCATGTTGTCATATCCAATCATGCTTGATGTCATGATCATGCATCTTGACAGTAATCCTACAGTATAGTTTCTATTGCAAAATGTTATGTAGTATAGTTGTGAAAAGGTGAACAGTGAAAAACAGAGACTTAATATGTGACAACAAATTATGTGCTGAAAGAAGAATAGATATGTTTATTTCATAATTTTCAAAATATTATTTTACTGTCCATTGATGTTTCAGCTACAGTTAATATTAGGCTAAAGAAAATAAGAGATAAAATATAAACAGTGGTTTTCAAAGTTTTTTACCTCATTTAATACAACTCTATACGGGCACCATTAGTCATTTTCCTCAGATGTTCTTGGTCGCCCACTCCTCTTTCTATCTAACACTGTCCCTGTCTCCATAAATTTCTTGTGCCATGCACGAATTGACGGACGTGATGGTGGATCTCTTCCATACTTTGTTCTGTAGTTTCGTTGAGTCTGCGTATCCGATTTTGTCTCAATAAACCATGATACACATTGTGCCTTCTCTTGAGGAGTAGCCATTTCTTAGGGATTCATTCAAAAAGATGCTTCTTTAATCTGCAGGATGCCTGAAACATAAAAATGCAATGTGATTAAAAACTTTGAAAACCACTGAGTACAATAGAACAAGTCTGATTAAGATATCTTATCAATTGCCTTTGTAATAACTTTTTTAAATTGTAAAAAGACTTTATAGACACCCTGTATTTTTTGCTCCCATCTTGAAAGTTGTGAAAATACAGTGGAAAAATTTGGGATTTTTTCTTAAACTTTTCCTGCTGAAAGTGTGGAAACCCTTATATTTACTGAATAACCATAAAGATACCAAAATAAATCATCAAAACATCCATTAAATATTTTTTTCCCCACAGACTAATGTTTTTAACTGACTGGAGCAGTTCAAAACCCTCGGTAGCGAGAGCATACTTAGATGGCAGCAACTTTGTACGACTGTTTGATAAATCTGTTGTTACCTGGCCTAATGGAATAGCAGTTGATTATCTTAGTGACCGAATTTTTTGGGTAGATGCTCGCAAAGACTATGTAGCATCAGCAGATCTCGATGGTCAGCACTTTCGTTATGTGTTGAAGGGAGGATTAATCATTCCACATCCATTTTCTGTTACTGTTTTTAAAGTGAGTAAAATGTTTATCAAAGTGGAGTATTTTAGAAAAATATCTTGCATATTTGCTAATTAAACTATAAATGTAGCTTATGATTTTATCTCGCTCTTCATTTTGCTAGATAAATTTCTTGTTCCTATTGGAAAACCTCCTAATTCAAATGTAAAAGATTGTGACAATTTTATTGGAACTATTCCATTCTACTGTAGAAGTAATATACTATAAGAACTAGAAGAAACTTGTTGATTAAAAAAATGGAGGATTTTAATTTTGTGTTCAGTTCTTTACAATTAGATATACACAAGTAACTGAAATTAAGGGTATGAAAACTGAAAATGGAAATTGACCTTTATTCACATTATTTACAGTTACTTCTAGCTGTAATAATGGAAGTCTGTAGGAATCTTCAGCCTAAATGTATGTAGAATGTTAACATTTAAACAATGAAAGTTCCCAAGATCACATGACAGCTCAAACTGAGATAACACTATGTATTTGATAGGCTTTTTCATAACTGTTTAGGTAAATAAAACCTTGCCTATTATCTGAAGTATTTGTACAGTGTTGCTAAGGGCCTGCAGTATTTCATTTTTGAATAATTAGTGGTATTTTTCACAAAACGTTACACCTTGCTTAATGTTTATACAGTGCTGCTAGCAGTTCTTATATTTTCATTGTTGAAAAACTGGTTATGTTTAAATACATTTTATTTACTATAAATAAAAATTTTATTTATTATCCTAATGAAAATATTTCTACAGTCAGGCAATAAAATCTATCAGTGATCAAGCAGTTGTGGTTACTAAACTCTCCAATTTTTTCTTCTCTTTGACCTTACTAACGTCCTGAAAAAATTTATTCTAAGTCTGTTATACATCTTACATGAACTTATCTAGAAGCAAAATCATACAATTATAAACAAAAATATGCTTTACATTTATATAACAGTTTACAACATTGATGATTTAGATTTATCCAACATCTTTTTTGAAGTGCAGGCAATTTCCTAATTTTTTGTAGGACTGGATCTATTTTGATGACTGGAACAGAGGTCAGATCTTGGAAGCCAATAAAGTTGATGGTGCTGGCTTGAAGGTTTTGGTCGGTGATTTATCACAGCCTATGGCGTTGAAGGCTTTTGGACATGGTGTACAACAGGGTAATGTATAATGAAGATAACAAATTTTTATGATCATACAATACAACATTACATGTAAAAGGTTTTGTGAAAAATGACTTGTCAAAATATAAAAATGTGCATTTTTTTGGTTGTGCGACTTCAAATTGAATAGCATAATTTTTTATATCACTGTTCAGACAAGCTTCCTGAGGAGAGTGAAATTTGTATGCATGAAACATTAAACTGTAAACCTAATTTATAAAACTAATTATGTACTGTTACTGACTTAAGTTTAGTTTTCTTTGGTATTATACATTTACCAGTTTTTGACAGTGGTACAATACCATTTTTGTAAAATGAGTTTACCACTGATATGGGTGTACTTCAAAACAACAGAAAGCCACATTTCTACAGTTATAATAGTTAAAACAGATAATGTTTATGTTAATTAAGCTTAAGTATGAACTTATCTGTAATCTTCTTATCAGAGTGGTATTCTTACATCACAGAATTCCATTTACCGTAGTTGGTGTTCTAAAAACTTCTGGTTGTAAAATCCTGAAAAGTTTTCAAGGGTAGGTTCCTGGTTGTGATAGTCCTGAAAAGTGTTCAAGGGTGGGTTCTTGGTTGTGAAAGTCTTGAAAAGTGTTCAAGGGTGGGTTTCTGGCTGCGAAAGCCCTGAAAAGGGTTCAGAAATGGGAGATGATGTAAGTGTTAGGACTTAATACTATGGCTTCAGCATTTTTTTGGCACCTACCAGTCAATCAGATAATAGTTTGAAAAATTAATAATGATTAGAAAACATATAGCGCTATTTTCGACTGTCAAGATCTACGTATCTACATGTGCTGATGTTTCAATTTATCAATGGCATATTTTAAGATCTGTGCAAGAACTCAGCTAACAGATGTTTCTGTATATAAATGCTATCTTCAAATACAACTTTCCTATGTTTAATGAAACTGCATTCTGATGCGGTACATTACCTCTTTTCACATAAATAACTATTCTCGTTCATTGCTGTCCTGTATATGCATAAAATATTTTATGCATGCCACAAGCCTTTTACGTCCTCTCCATTGGAATTGACTGATTCCAATGCATTTCTCATGCAAATCATGCGACAGTCCTCCTCTAATAAGAGTGTGACACACTCTCATTGCACATGTGACTCCCTCTATTCAATTCTACCTAACTCCCCTCGAGGTGGATTCCTGTTTGTGGTGAGGGGACCCCCCCAAGGAAGGTTCTGTATTTTCAGTTACCTCCTATGGGATCTAAACATCCACCCACGTGTTTGCCGTGCATGGCGATCCGTGAAGGGGAGGAGAGAATCCTGGTGGTTGAGTGGTG
>NW_013667398.1:197395-208271 GCF_000517525.1 Limulus polyphemus
AAGTAAGTGGAGGAGAAAGAGATACAGCATTTAAAGACTGTTAATAACATTTCTTACCCCAAACTCGGAAGCTATTGTTCCCTACTCCATATCAGACATATGCCACCGCACTATGCTCCACAGCTACAGTGGGAGTACAGGTGGACCTTTCTGTGCCTCCATGTGAGTCTTTTTCACGTCATGTGAGTGGTCTTCTGCTCTAATGGATAACAGAGGTGACCAGTCTACATCTACTCCAATCTTTTTCCCCACCATTCCTGGGGTGGTGCTGATATTGATGGATGCTCTCGGATCACAACCTTTCTCTCTTCAATATTGGATCTTATACTTATTTTCATGCACCTAGTCAGTCTTTCACTGTCATTGACGTCTTGATTTGCTTCCCTTCACTTCTCCCACTTCTCTTGGATAGTTGATAGTGACCCGCTAGGCAGTGATAATTTTTCTATCATTTTGAGGGAGGTTGGCCCGGGGTTGATGTCGCCCAAGCCGAATGGAAGTTGGACCAGGCTGACTGGCCCTCTTTCACCACTCTCTCCAAACTTGATCCTGCCATTGTCTATCTGGCATCAATAGACGACTGTGTGGTAGCACTGTATGACTGTATCGTCCAGGCAGCTGCTCACTTTATTTCTAAGACCTCTACATGTTTTCCATGGTATCCTCGTCCATGGTGGAGTCCTGCCTGACAGGAGGCACAGAAGGCTCAAAAATGGGCCTGGGATACATTCTGACGGTATCCCTCTTTTTCTAACAGCATGGTTTATCAGCGGGCCTGTGCCCATGCTTGGCAGGTTCGAGGTCAAAGCCAAAAGGAGTCTTGTATTAAGTTCACTACTAGCATCTCTTCTACCACCAGTTCCAAAAACATTTAGGACATGATTCGGAAAGTCACTGGGAGGCATGTTTCCCTCTACCTCCATGTCTTTACATATTTTTCACAGACGCATCCCTTCAGTGATGGGGGCATGGGTTGATTAACAGGAAGCTTCAGGGTGTTGGTCTGCTGTTGAGAGGTCTTATTTACATCCTGGAACTTTGGTTCATTTCTTCCATCCAACCAGACATCAACTGGTAATGATTCATTCTGACAATTCTACGGTGATTACTTATTTCAGTCACCAGGGTGGCACCTGTTCTTGATCCCTATGTTTTCATACATTGGATATTCTTGTTTGGGACTACATGCAAGATATTCATATCATTGCATGTCATGTTCCAGGTGCTTTCAATCTTTTCGTGTATCATCTTTCCCATCCAGACAAAATCTGTCCAATGGAGTGGTCTCTTGATCCTCTTGTTTTCCTGTGGCTTTGCCTTCAGTTGGGTACTCCTCACACTATTGCCACATCCCTCGATCACAAATTACCTCTGTTTTGGTCTCTGGTGTCTCATCCCTCAGGATTGGACCAACAAATGCCTATGTGTTTTTTCTCCCATTCAACTTCTTCACTGGGTGATTTTGATCATCCATACCACTCTGTGTCAAGTCTTCCTGGTTGCTCTTTACTAGCCGGCTCAGCCATAGTTTCCGCGGCTTCTCCAGCTTCAACTTATCTCTCCACTACCTCTTCCTCTGCCTTCCTCACTTCTTTGTCAACCTTGAATACCAGTACTTCATCCAGTCCTTCATGTCCTCCATCTTCACACTTGATTTTTATCCAGCCCTTGGCGAGGAGATCAACCTTGTCCTGATGAGTAGGTTCATTTCTGGTTCTTGTTCCTTGTATTACGGATTTTCTTATTTGGGTTTTCTATTGGGGGTCTTCTGTCCACACCTGTCTTTTTTCCCTATACTGTAGAGCATTTACCCCTTCTGTGCTTTCCTTATTGGTGTGTTCCTTCCGAATTCATCGTCCTCCATGGCATGCTGTCCCTCTGGACTGGGATGTTAATGTGGTTCTTCACTGCCTCACTTTGCCTCTGTTTGAATCACTTTCCATATGCTCCTTCTTTCACCTTTCTCTTAATAGTTTTTTCCTTCTCCTCTTAGCCTGTTCATGTTGGTGGTCTGATTTATTTGCCATTGATGTTTCTCATACTCTTTATCATCATACATATATTCTCCTTTATCCAGATCATTTTTTCCTACTCAGAACTTCAGCAGCTAGGGAGGGTAACTCCTCCTTTATGCTGATTTCCCCTCCTTCCATTTCCCGCCTTTATCCTCAGCCTGATCCGGATAGACTTCTATGTACTTTACATGCTCTTTGCTGTTATATTGCCTGCATGGCTTCCTTCCATGGTGGGTGTTCCCGCCTGTTTATCCCTTGTCAACCATCCTCTGTTCGGGATCTTTCTTCTTCTACCCTCACCAATTGGGTTTGGCTTTTGATTCGATTGGCTTATTCCTTCCTGTCGTCTTCCTCTCGTACTTTGGTCCAGGTGTCTTCTCATGAAATTTGCTACCTTACCTTTTCTCTGGCATCTCATCTTCGTTGTCCGTTGGAGGAAACTCTTCAATCGGGCATGTGGATTACTCCTGATATGTTTGTCTCTCACTATTTGCATAGTATCGTGGTTTCTTCCTCTTTGGACTGTCATCTTCTGTTTGTAGCCATTCTTCAGACTTCAGTGTGACTTTGACTTGGTAAGTTATTTTTTTATTCTTTTTTATTTTATTTTCAGGGGCTTTATTTCCCTTTTTATTATTATTCCTCATCTTTTGGATCCTGCTCTGTGGCGAGTGGTGCTTGACCAGGTATTCTTTAACTGTTCGAATCAGCACTGTCTAGCTATGTTGCTTTGGATATCATAATTACATGGCCACACAAAGCACAGTGCTGAGATGGGGTGTTCCAAAAGATTGCTGGAAGGTTTATTGTTGCGATAAAATTCTGCATAAGTTTGCCCGTCCCAGACCATACCTACCCATGGACTACATGGGTAAAGGAGAAAGAGATAGCTGACCAATCTGCCATGCCTTATATTAAATAAAACAGTATGGTCTGCTTTTAAAAATAGGTTTCTGATACAGTACTCACCTCACTAGATTAGCTATTCTTGTTCATTGTTGCCCTCTATCTGCAAACATTTTCTTTACGCATGCCACAAGCCTTCTGCTTCCCCTATTGGAATTGCAAGATTCCAACCTGTCTCTCATGCATTACCTCCTCACCAATAAGAGCATGATATGTGATGCTTGTGACTCCCTCTACACTCCTCTACCAAACTATCACTTCTCATTTGGCAGCATTTGTGTTCAGACGTGCTCTTTTGTTTGTTTAATGCTTCACATTTGACTTTGTTTCTTCACAAAGTGGTTGTTTTTAAATTAATTTGCTTTCATTCAACCTGTTTCTTCTATTATTATTTATCAGTTAATTTTAGTTGCCTTATTTTCTGCACTCGAATTTGGTGAACTTTCTGTACAATGAATTCCGAGGTTAACCTTACCACTTTGGGGGTTACACCAGTGACCAGCATTTTTTCTCAAACCTCAGGTGTGGGTGACCTAATGGTGGATTTATCTGTTTTTATACACCAGGAGATGGAATGTTACATGGGGCAACCTTTGTCCCTGGACATTGCCCAGGCTCCTCCAGAACAGGCTGATGAGGACTTCAATCATCTTTTTCCACTACCCAGTGGGTTTTGATCCAATGAGGCTTGGCTGTTCAAGTTTCTTCATTGCTAGCATTCCTTCGTCAGTGATCAATGGGTGCTTCAGGTTCTGTCACAAGGATTTGTTGTCCAGTTTCTTTCCCCACATTCTGTCTCTCCTTCCTCCTCAAGATCCCGTGACCAGCCAGGGTCTGTCAGAAGCGGTTCAGGAATTTCTCTTGCAGCAGGCCATCAAACCTGTTCCCCACCCTTACCGGGGTTTATATTTCTGCCTTTTCGTCGTCCTGAAGCAAACTGGGATTGGCAGCCTGTAATTGATTTACCTCACCTCAACCACTTCATTTCACTACCATATAAAGGGCAGCACTGAATGAGAATAGCTATTTATTTGAGAACAGGTAAGTAGCTGTCAGAAATACATTTTCAGTATAGAAGAATTATAACTTTAAAAAAAAAAAGTAAATAGAAAAACTTTTCAAAAAGGGAAGTAAGTGTAAGGATGGCTAATAACTAACTTTAAAAATAATGCACACAAGATAGTAGGGATGGCATTTGCATCATCCCTACATGATAGCGCAGGCAAGAATTGACATATAGCAATATATATAACTATTCAATCACAATTTTTCCTGTGTTTGTCTGTTAACATTCTACAACACTGTGTGCCTGTGAAATGTTAACAAATTAAATGAATACATAGTGATTATGCTGTCAAAGATGAAAAGTAACAAGTAGTAACACATTTTTTTTAATGTCATATTTGTTTTTGATATATTCTGTTCTCATCCAAATACATTTCTGAGATCCATCTGGTAATAAGAATTAATCTCTGGATTTGATTTTTGTGTCAGCCTTACTACAAGCATTAGCTTTATATTTCACTTATTCATTACTTTTGATAATTATGTTCTAGCTTTTTGCACATCTCACCTGCCCTAAGGCTTTGGAACTTTTTGAACTTGGTGAATTTTTTTTTTTTAATGGTGTACTACACATGTAAATACTTTAAAATCATATTGCATTTGTATTGTGTACTGGACTAAAACCAGCCCAAATGATAATGTTCTTTCTTATTGCCTCTTAGGAACTAATATGTGTCAAAATATAACCCACGGGATGTGCAGCCACCTGTGTATGGGTCGTCCAAATAACAGTCGCACCTGTTTATGTCCTGATGGTATGAAGATACAGAAATTGATTGATGGAAATGAAAAATGTTTGTGTCCTAATGGAGAGGCTTTGCGTAAGAATGGAACATGTGTAGCATGTAAGTGTTAATGGACTGATAAGAATGAATATGTAACTACAAACTAAAAACAAGAGATTTTAATTCTTTTATAACTCCTAATGTTATAGAAGAGTTAGAATGAGTATGTAACTACAAACTTGTCAGTATTTTTACTAAGAACATGAGGTCTTAATTATTCTATAACTCCTGAAGTTACAAAGCTATGTATCCAGAGTAATATTTCCCTTTTGTAATAACTATATATGAGTAGTGTGTGTTTTTTAGTGAATTACTGGTTGTATTACAACATATATCCAGAGTAATATTTCCCTGTTGTAATAACTATATATGAATAGTGTGTTTTTAGTGAATTACTGGTTGTATTACAACATATATCCAGAGTAATATTTTCCTGTTGTAATGAACTCAATATGAGTACTGTTTTTTTTAGTGAATAGTTTTTATATTTTTAGATGTTAGTTTTCATTATTAAACATTATATATATATTATTAGTGAATATGAACTTCTTTTATAAGTAATTGATCTGCAGTAATTGAAATGTGTGTTTTTTTAAAGTGAATTCCACTTGTGCACCTGAGCAGTTCACTTGTAGTAACGGGCTTTGCATACCTAACCTGTGGAAATGTGATGGAGACAACGACTGTGGAGATAATAGTGACGAATATAACTGTCGTAAGTGTTCACTTATTTCATATGTGAACTGGCTAGAATACAAAGTATTCAATCTTTTTGGAACAGTTATGAAGCAAGAATGGTCAGGCTGTGACATGGCCATGGTTATTTTAGAATTGAACTGTATATAACACTTGTATGCTTTTATTTTTACTGCTGAGTATCTTTTATGGAAGCAAAAATTATATGAAGGACAATGTTAGATATTGTACCCATTCCTTCTTTCTTTTATTATTAAATTCATAATGACCTCATTAGATGCTGATTTAACTAAGTAATTATGTCTTTAAATTCAAAGCCAAAATTCTATAAAAAAGTAGAAAATTGCTGTACTTCACTGTGTTTTTATCCCCCCTTTTTAGGCAAAAATTCTAAAATAAAACAGCCCACTACACTGTCAAACAGTTTACAGTTATAATTAGGGCTTCTGATTTTTAGTTTTAATTGATAAAACACTCCTGATACAAAAAATAATTAAATTGGTGTTTTTCCAATAAACATCAGAAAAACATTGAAAATAGTTATTCAGCTCATTTTACATTAATGTTCCAACTTTCTTAAGTCACTATGATCTCGAATTTTAACCATTTCTATACGTGCTCATCTGTTAGTTTTATATTTTCATATAAAATATTAGCTTCTCTTACAAATATTTAACATAAATAAGAACTATCTTCTGTACATGTTAATACTCCCATCAGAGAAACTAGTGTGCAGAGAATATATGGTATGTTAGTATACTCATTACACTATTAAAAGTGAAAACTTAAAAACACTGATTTGAAGGTATCTACAGAAAACTACAAATGAAAACCCTGAAAAACTCCAATTCTAAGATATCTAAACGGAACTATAAAACAGCTAAAAATAAACACTGATTTTAACAAAATAATAGAAGCTCTAGTTATGATATGCAAATTATGGCAATCAAGCAAACCAATTATGAGTGAGGTAAGCCAAAATTTCATGTAAAAAATAGTGGAAATATGCCCTATTTCAGGGTGTTTTTTAATCTACCTTCTTGGGCAAAAATCCTGTAACAAAATAGCCTATATACACATTTGAACAGTTTCCAGTCACTATACTAAAAGTTATGATAGTTGAGCCAGCCAACTCTGCGTGATGGATGTTAACACACAAACTGGCAAACACATAGTGGGTCATCTTTACAGTAAGATGACTTAATTTGTATTAAAAGTAAGTGATAAATTTTATAATTTAATAAATTATAAATCATAATTCTTGCTCGTTTGTTTTATACATTTAATTTAATTTTTAAAGCTGTCTTACATTGCAGTGAAAGGTGATGTATTACTTCATTCTTCTTAATATTGTATAAACTTAATCTGAAGGATACAGACAGGAAGCTTTCAAAATCTTGTAAAGTCATTTTAAATATATTAAAACTACAAGGTATGAGAATAGATTCAATAATTTATTAAATGGGAATTGTATTATTATGTAATTTTTGCATCAACTGTGTAACTTTTAATATTTCTGTAATGTAACAAAATAAGTGAACATTTGGTTGGGTAAATGTTTCTCTTGTTTAAAATATGTTTAAAGTAACATAATAGATAGTATACTAAAGAATAATTACTATAACTACAGAGCTTCACACGTGTGATGAGAACCAATTTCTCTGCCCTTCTGGACGTTGTATCCCCAACACATGGAAGTGTGACACTGATAAAGACTGTGAAGATGGTTCAGATGAAAAGGACTGCCGTAAGTCTTCATAAATACTTTAAATTATCTAGAGCCTGGCTAAACTGGTAATGGTAAAAACAAAATATGCAGATTTCTGTAATTTTCTAGAATTTTGTTAAATGATGAAAAAAGAATTCTGTATGTTTTCTAGAATTTCCAAACCTAAAGAAGTTTAAGTCAACAATTTATTATAAAAACATGCAAACATAACTTCATACAATTTTCGACATATGGAAACAAATGTCATATTTCAACATTGTAGAATTGATATTTTACCTTTATCAAGCAGGCAGTAACGCTGCCGATGTAGGGATGTTAATGTTACTGTTTTCAACACAACTAATACTTGTACACAGATAATGTTACTGTTTTCAACATGACTAATACTTGTACACAGATAATGCTGCTGTTTTCTATTATTGGCTGGTCCTGTTTAAACTTGTACTTAAACTTTTTAACACTAGAATTATGATTTTTTTAAATCACTACAAATTAATAGTAATTATAAAAGCAGATACTCCATTTGAAACTTTGTCACCTAAGTGAATTTGGTTGATACCATCGTTTTGGTTTTTGAGTTATTGCGTAATAAAGAAGAAATATAAACTTTTTGCTATGATATTTACAGACACTCCCAGAACTTGTGACTCAGTCATTACATAGATATTGTTATAAAGGGAAGTTCTGATGACCTATTGAGGAGATATTTAAAATACCTTTTCGATGAATCCAAGACTGTGTACAAGTATTAGTCGTGTTGAAAACAGTAACATTAACTGTGTACAAGTATTAGTCGTGTTGAAAACGGCAACATTATCTGTGTACAAGTATTAGTCATGTTGAAAACAGCAACATTATCTGTGTACAAGTGTTAGCCATGGTTTTTGAAGGTAGATTGTACAACAAATTTTGCAATATTAAGACATATTTGAAGCTAACTGTGTATCTTCTTTACATAGTTTGATAAAAAAAAATATCGTTTTTAACTCTTTCATTATGGCATCATATTGTGTGCATGTCAGGAGGTTTTAGTTACATTCAGAATTTAATTAAACTAGTTTCTTATTTTGGTATATAAATGAATTTGGCATAAAAACTTAGCTAATAATCCAAATTTTAATTTGATATAAGTTTTAAATTCTTCATTTTATAAGGCAATATTTAAAAAATAATTGTCTATTTCCCCCTAGTGTGAGAATTGTGACATTTGTTCTTTAGGTATCCCATCTTCTCTAATTTATTAACTACCCCTCCAAGAAGTATGGATTTTAATACAAAGTACTTATTATAATGTTGTCATTGCTCTGTTGTTAAAGTACAATTTTTATAATACATCTTATTTGGTTACAGATTCGTCAAAAAGAAAATCAGACCCATCTTGCCACACCCACATATTATGTCCTATCATTCAGAAATTACCAGTAGTTCTCTCTGATGTTTAATACTACATTATTTATAACCAATAGAAAGCCAAGGTTTTAATCTATCACATCCTTTTTGCATGTTGTTACTCTGTATTTTTGGTGCATTATTTAATTAAATAAAACTATTTAGTGCAGTAGTACCATAAGTGGGGTTAAGTGTCATAAACTGTCAACAGCAAAACAAAAGAAGACCCACATATTTACTTTATTTCTTGTTTTTTGTGTGTATTCTTTATTTATTAAAAGTAATTAAATATCTGAAGTCATTCTAGAAAGAAAGAAAATGGTAATTTAGATTTGTTTTGGTGGTTACAAGGTTGGTCAATTTGACCAACCTTGTATATAGTTAGGGTAGAGAAAATAACAGATAAACTATAAAGTTTTATAATTATTTAGAAGGTTTTAGAGATTACATAAATGAAATTTGAAATTTTTCAGATGAATAAAAGTATTTTCAATCTTAACATGAAAATCACCTTGCTCTCTGACTAGTAAACAAAACTATTCGATATATTTATAAACAAATCTTCATTTAAAATGCTGAATTGAAAAACCTAATTTTTTGTTTACTGAAAAGTTTGCCAGATTTTCTGAATTTACACGTACTGTATTAAAAGCTATAGTGTGGAAATTGTAGCGAGTACAAAATGGTTATGAACTCAGTCGATTAGACTGAGCCCGAGAGGAAAGAGTTAAATGTATCAGAAGATTCAATAATATTTTTAAATCTTCTCCTTTATCCAGGAAATAAATGATCAGAAATATAGATTATTTTGATATGAAATTAAGCAATGTTAAGGTATATATTTTAAAAAATAATTAAAATAATCTAAGAATGATATTTAGGTATCATTGATTCAGCAAATGTTTTTTGTTTTTTGTAGTCTGTGTGTGTGTGTGTGTGTGTAGAGTAAGGCTATGATTAAGTATTTATACACAGTTGTTATGGGATTGTAGTATTCTGAAACATAATTTATTGTCATTTTTAAGATTTCAAAGCATGTGGAGAAATGGAGTTCCAATGTGACAATGGCCGCTGCATCCAAGAACAATTTCGTTGTGATTTTGACAATGACTGTGGAGATGGTACTGATGAAAGTAATTGCACAAGTAAGTAAACGTAAATAATGTAAAAGCTATGATAAGTCAGTAAAGTGTATCATGTGAGATGGTGAAGTAACTGAAAGTCATGTTGATATATTAAGATGAGATGTTAAAATGTACATTGTTTGTTGTAAAGTAACAAAGTCAAGTTGACATATTAACATGAGACATTAAAACATAATATGGTGATAATTTACATGAGATGTTAAAATGCACAATGTTTGTTGTTAGGTAACGAAAAGTCAAGTTTATATATTAACATGAGACATTAAAACATAATACAGTGATAAATCATTGGTAAATGATCATGAATGGAAGACACTATTCTACACCATCTCCTGTTGTTTCTGTACCTAAAGTTTTAATCTTGTATTATCTTTCTGATAAATCCTTATCCAAAATGTTGCCATATTTTATTCAAAAGAGTTTGAGGGACTTCTCAGTTCTCCCAAGTCAGTTAAGAATCTCAGATCTGGAGAACTTTTGGTCAAAACATCCCAACCACATGACAGTGAACTCCTCTTAAAGTTAAAATATATTGGGGATGTTCCTGTTGAGGTTTCTCCCTGTACTACTTTGAATTACTCAAGAGGGGTATTGTGGAGAGGGATCTACTTGACAACCCTGATTCAGAAATAATTATCAGTCAAGGAATAACCACAGTGAGGCATGTCTTCACTTGCAGAAATAGAATATTTGTGCCAGCTAGGGTTCTAATTTTGCTGTTCAACACCCAATGTCTTCCTGCCACTATTAAAGTTAGATATCTGAACTGTATAGTTTGGCTTTATGTTCCCAACCCTCTCTGTTATTTTCACTGCCAATGGTTTGGTCTGACAAAAACATCCTGTTTTGTAATATCATGAGTTATCATGTTGTGTTTCACAGCTTTATGGTGATGTTTGATGTTATTCTTGCCATTATGAGTTAGTTTTATCTTGTATTTGGTTATATATATCATGCAATTATTTTATGTATTTAACTTTTTTGTTGTATAGAATTCCTCTTTTTTTATCAGAAGTTTTATCTTTCTCTTTTTTTATGTGATTTTATTTTCATATTTACTGTTAAAATCCAAACACATTGAAACTATGGACACACTGGTCTAACGACTAGTGTAAAAACCAAGAACTAAACATTTTGGAAGGTGTT
>NW_013667398.1:209271-239436 GCF_000517525.1 Limulus polyphemus
TGTGCATTACGAGCTATGTACTTACAACCCTTTGAACAGTGTACATTACGAGCTATGTACTTACAACCATTTGAACAGTGTGCATTATGAGCTGTGTACTTACAACCATTTGAACAGTGTACATTACGAGCTATGTACTTACAACACAGCGTACATTACGAGCTATGTACTTACAACCATTTGAACAGTGTGCATTACGAGCTATGTACTTACAACTCTTTGAACAGTGTACATTACGAGCTATGTATTTACAACACAGCGTACATTACGAGCTATGTACTTACAACCCTTTGAACAGTGTACGTTACAACCTGTGTACTTACAACCATTTGAACAATGTGCATTACGAGCTATGTACTTACAACCCTTTGAACAGTGTTCATTATGAGCTATGTACTTACAACTCTTTGAACAGTGTACATTACGAGCTATGTACTTACAACCATTTGAACAGTGTGCATTATGAGCTGTGTACTTACAACCATTTGAACAGTGTACATTACGAGCTATGTACTTACAACACAGCGTACATTACGAGCTATGTACTTACAACCCTTTGAACAGTGTACGTTACAACCTGTGTACTTACAACCATTTGAACAGTGTACATTACAACCTGTGTACTTACAACCATTTGAACAGTGTGCATTACGAGCTATGTACTTACAACCCTTTGAACAGTGTGCATTACGAGCTATGTACTTACAACTCTTTGAACAGTGTACATTACGAGCTATGTATTTACAACCATTTGAACAGTGTACATTACGAGCTATGTACTTACAACCATTTGAACAGTGTGCATTACGAGCTGTATACTTACAACACTTTGAACAGTGTACATTACGAGCTACTTGTCTATTTCACATGATGTTTGTCCAACTTGCCCATTTTCTATTTTTTCCTGACCCCTCAATGTTGTCTTAAGTTTGACGGAAATTATGTATTATAGTATAAATATTACAAAGGCCTTGTCTACTTGTTACAGCCTTGAAGCTTATTTATTTCTAGAAATTAAAAGCAGAAAGTCAAATCCACTTACCCTACCCTCCTATCACATTCTCTCTTTCACAAAATGCTTATAATTTGCTCTGACATTTGCTATTACATCAGTTGTAATGAATAGGAAGACCGTGTTTTTCTATTGAATGATTTATAATGATACCTTGTTCTCATTAGAGGTTTTTAGTTATTTTTACCTAAAGATTCAAAGTTGCTGTTGCTGAGTTCAGGTTGAACAGCTAAGGAAATTATTTTAAGGCACTTATGCCTTGATTAAAAAGCTAATTCAATTTTAATAGTTATAGGACATTGTTTGCTTTGTGCATGTTTTTATTTTGCATTCTTAAGTGTATATTTCAATTAAGAATTATTTTAATTACTGATAATATTGTTATAAAAAAATAGAGTTAAGTTTTATTGGCATGGAAAATGAGGCCAAAAATAAGTACTAAATTTCTTGTTTTTTTATTTATTGTTACTTGTAACTAAAAAGTAAAAATTTTAAATTTATTATGTTAGATAAGATAAGGAAAAAAAAATTTCTCCATGATGTATGCTTGAAAGCAGCTCATGCATTATGTCATTAAATACCATAACTTGAGCTACGTATTCGTTGTTTAATTTAGTTTTTATTGCAAGATTATTTGTTGGGTATATTTCAAAACAATATAATTTAATAAAAACATATCTAAACTGTTACAAGCCCCAAGCTGTTTAGGATATATAATTATTATTTTTTTACAATTGCAGTCATTCTAGAATAGTTATTTTCTATGAACTATTTGTTTATTTTCTGTTGTACTGAATAAAGAATTATGCAATTATAATAATTGTGTTTTGTGATGACAGAACTTATCTGTATAGAATAGAAAACAAAGTGTAAAGATTTAGTACTTATAATGGGAAGATTAATATTTCATGATTGTGAAGGATCTATTGATGGATTTAAGTGTGAAGTTAAGAGATTCATTTCACTAGTGTCTTTAAAAATGTTGTTTTTTTCTTTATTAGAGATGTTCATTCTTCTTCATGGAGAAACACGTCATGGGTTAGAAAAGAGATGTTCACTTTTCAGAATCTTCTCCCTGGGATATCGTATAGCCTTGGTGTGTATGTTAGAAGAGTCAATCAGACGAAGGAATATCCCCCATCTGTGTACATTCAAGTAACAACGGATGAAGCTGGTACGTAGTTACATACCAGTTTATGTGTTTGTTTAAGTAAATCACTGATAATCCTCATCTGTGTATAGTGCAGAATTTTTGTTCATATAATGTTCTGCAAGTGTGACCAAAAGGTTTTGCTATATAAAGACGTACTTGTTCTGATAATGTACTGTAGGTATGAGAAAAAGATTTTTGTCATATACAAAAGGTTGATATGTAATATTAAAATGATATTGAATATTCAAATCAGCAAGTCACATGACAATGACAGCAGAGCTGATGTTACAGTGGTACAGAATATATCAGAACTACATTTTGACATTATTCGACATTTCATAGGTAAGGTGATGCCACTAAAAATTGATTGCTTGTGGGAAGGGTATGTAACAGCTCTTTCTGACATAAAATATTAATACACTCAGATCATAAGTTATGTTTAAATCAGGGATTTAGAATTTCCAAGAAAAGAAAACTGTTGTTCTAATGAAAACAAAGGAATATAAATCAACTTGGAATACCAAGACTATCCAGAAAGTCATACACCAACCATCATAAATAGAGAGTGGGATCTTGTAATAGCTTAGAATCCATGAATACAACAGTCAGTATCAAAAGTCATCAATGTGCCCCAGGCAGCAATACACAACATAATCAAGAAGGATATCCATCTGGAAACAAAGCCAACGGGGTATGGATTCAGTATGATAAGGCTTCCATCCATTATTCAACCGTTACATACCTCAAGCAGCTTGAGAATAAAATGGGTATTCATACTATATCATACAAAGATATACTATTTAAGTTGCCAGATGCAGTGTCTGTGGATTTCTTTGAGATTGAACTGTTGAAAATTGCAATGTGAAACTGTTGACCTCATACATTTACATGGATTATGGAAAGCTAGCAGTAATGAGGGGTGTGATTTTGACCTGATAGCCTTATGACAGAGATTGTTGTAATGAAAATTATGGTTGTTGATGCAGTTTACTGTAAGTGTGAAAAAATATTGTGGCATGTAAATTACAGCATGTTTGTTCAAATAATGCACTGTAGGTGTGAGCGAAAGGTTGGGCCATATAAAGAAAAACATGTTATAATTCATTGCAGGTGTGAGTAAAATGTCATGCCACGTAAGGAAAGAAATTCATGCTATGATATATTGTAGGTGAGAGGATATGGTTGTGCAATTTTAAGAACTGCTGTAGATGTAATGAAAGGAATGCTTGCCAATGTAATGTAAAGGATACCTAGGACAATAGGGTTAATGGATGATGTAAATGTAAGCGGGAACAGGTATACCATATGAACAAAGACGGATTGTTGATATACTTTAAGTGAAGGAAGCAAATGGTTGAACTTTGTGGGTTAAGAAATACTGGCAATAAACAAAGTGTCATTAAAGAAATGCTGGTTTTTGATGGTAATGTAAATATAAGTAAAGGTTGTATATGTGAGAAAGTTGTACTATATGATTAACCCTCTTGCTACGGGTAGGTTAGTGTGTGCATGTCATGACCCTTTAGAGAGTTACATTCAAAATTTATTTAAACTATGTTATCGACGTATACAAATAAACTTGGCTTCAAAATTTAGTTCATAAACCAAATTTTAACATTATAGAATTTGTTCTCTGGATCTTTTCTCTTATTCACTGCCTCTCTCTATCTGAAGAACAGAATTTAACATAGATTACTCATTATAATATAGAAATTATTGAGGCAAAGTGTAATTTTAATAGCCTTCAATCTTATGTTTGTGGAGTCAGTCATGAACTAGAAAATCTATTTGCCATTGTAATGTTTACCGTAAGTCTGCCAAATTTCATGAAACTTAGTGAAACATATTAAAAGTTATATTATGAAACTGATAGTTACTTTGAGGTTACAAGGTCGGTCACTTTGACTGACCCCATATGAAAACTGTTAAAGCAATACTGTTTGATGTATTTGTGAAAAAGACATGGATTGTTTGTCATTTGATGAAAGTATTTACATAACACAAATATCTGAGCTTTGATTGTTATTAGTTCATTGAAATGAAATAGATATTTTATGGCAGTATTTAGTACTTTTTTTCACAAAGAATTGTTAAATGTTTCTCTGCAGCTCCATCACCTCCTCTGAATGTAACTGTGACTGAAGTACTTGGGGAAAAGGTTGTTATTTCATGGGAACCTCCACAACAAGGGAACTTGCATGTTTCTAACTACAAGGTCAGTATAAATTATGTAGTAGTTTAGTTACTTTATTAAGAGCAGGTTCTTGGTTCAACAGCATTTCCTCCAATTATTGACATATTAATCTTTGTTGGAATGATACGTGATAAGGTTGTAAAACATGATACACATTTTCTAATTATTACTATAGTTATTTGCACTTTTTTATTATATATATATATATATATATACACAAAGAAATTTCTCTAGAATATTCTGTGAACCATTCAGTTAAAGCATTGGTTTTATAATAGTGATCCAGGAGAAAAATACTTTCAGGGTTTGTGCAAAAAAATACAAATTTCAAATGATCTTTTAGTTGTCTCAAAATATTTTGTTCTTTCATAAAATTATATAAAAGAAGAGAAGAGCAGTGTGTAAGACTACAGAAAAATGTTAAAAACTATTTATTCTTGTGAAGCTAACAAGTAGTTGGCCTGATGAACTCTGGTGTTAGACAAATGGCCTTATCAACACTGAATGTGGTAATTGTGATGTGATTGACATAGTATATCCATCTTTACTTTCACTCATAGGTTCTTAGAATTACTAATGTAGTTTCCTTCTGTTGCTGCTGTAGTTACATGACCCACTCCAGGAACAGTTTACCAGTTCTTGTGAATGATTGTTAAGTTAAATCAAATAATTAAATAAAAATAGTTTGGTTGATATATAACATAGTATAGATTTTTAGAATAAGAAATGAATATAGTAGTATGCAGTCTGTTCCAATCTGAATATAGATGCTGTGGCTTAATTCTAACATGGCATTTCCTTTCAGGAAATGTTTTTTCCCAATCTGCAGCTTGCCAATAACACAGTACTACTGGCTTTTGAGAAAACAAGCTTGTTTCTAAACAAAACAAAATCACAGTATGTTATGAAAACCTTGACAAATCAAACATTTTGGGGAGGTTTTAACATCATTATATTGTGTGACTATAGTCAAGAGACTAGATACAGGATTAGTATATGGCTAAAAAGACATATCTGAACATCTACTTAACCCTATTTCCATGGGTATTCTTTACTGCACATGACACAAGGTTTTTAGTGTCTCACATTCAAAATTTTATTAAACTACTTTTTGCTTGTTATACCAATTAGTATAGCATAAAATCTTAGCTTGTAATCCATATTTTAATAGTATATAAGTTCTTCATTCTATAAGGCAATATTTTATTTTTATTATTACACGTTTGTAGAATGTTTTCTTTATAAGACAAGAAAGTTTATTTAAAGCAATGTTTTAGATGTATACGTTTTATTTGTTAAGGCTGCTTTTCTATTGGTGGGTGGTTGTCCTAGTCTAGGCATATATTTGCCCATTGCTATGCATTACATAGAGAGAACTTAGTTATGCAGAAACTATAAATGCTGACTATATTCTCAAACAAATCTCCAGCTGCAGCTTAACATTTTACATCTCAAACTAATGCAATCAAATAGTCAATAGCAACAGTAGATCATCATGAACCTTATCAGTTAGCTACTAGGTATGTTTATTATCATTACAATGTATAAAGTTAGCTACCATATCAAGTAACTATTTGCCCATAGTTGAGCATAAAAAAGCCAGCAAACAAGATAAATAAAAAATTGGGAATGTAAAAATGCAAATAGGGATCATAAAAAAAAGTTTGGAAACAATGTTGGAGATAGTGTAGACATTATTTACTCAAACTACAAACCCCTATTTTGACTCCACCAAATGTAATTCTTGTTAACAGCATGGAGCCAAAATATGGGTTTGTAGTTTGAGTAAATAATGTCTACAGTATCTCCAACTTTACTTTTTTTACGATACCTGTTTGCAGATTTTTAAATTACCAATTTTTTATTTACCTTGTCTATAATTAAAACCTAGAACAAAGGGAAGCATTTTTTAATTATACTTTAAAACATAACAGAACAACACTAATTTTAACATTTGAAATCTGCAAGTTCATTCAAATAGCATGTATAAAAATATTTTTCAGAAGCTATGTAACCTGTTGATAATTCATCTCAAGTTTCAAAGAGTTTCAGCCAGTAGTTTTTTTGTAATGCAATACAACACAACAAACCATACAACAAGTTTGTCAAATTATTGCACCTGGGCATTTAAGAGTTAAGTTAGAATTGAAAACTACTATGTTTGGAGTGTGTACTATTTTATTTGTTTTCTTGTTTCTATATTCAAAGGGTTGGAAGTACGTAGCTCATAATGCACACTGTTCAAAGAGTTGGAAGTACGTAGCTCATAATGTACACTGTTCAAAGGGTTGGAAGTACGTAGCTCATAATGCACACTGTTCAAAGAGTTGGAAGTATGCTTTGCTTTAGATCTTCCCATGAAAGACATGTATATGTTTAATTTGCTTTAGATCTTCCCATGAAAGACTTGTATATGTTTAATTTGCTTTAGATCTTCCCATGAAAAACATGTATATGTTTAGCTTGCTTTAGATCTTCCCGTGAAAGACTTGTATATGTTTAGTTGCTTTAGATCTTCCCATGAAAGACATGTATATGTTTAGCTTGCTTTAGATCTTCCCATGAAAGACATGTATATGTTTAATTTGCTTTAGATCTTCCCATGAAAGACATGTATATGTTTAGTGCTTTAGATCTTCCCATGAAAGACTTGTATATGTTTAGCTTGCTTTAGATCTTCCAGTGAAAGACTTGTATATGTTTAGCTTGCTTTAGATCTTCCCATGAAAGACATGTATATGTTTAGCTTGCTTTAGATCTTCCTATGAAAGACTTGTATATGTTTAGCTTGCTTTAGATCTTCCAGTGAAAGACTTGTATATGTTTAGCTTGCTTTAGATCTTCCCATGAAAGACTTGTATATGTTTAACTTGCATTAGAAGTTCCTATGAAATGTTTTGATTGGTCAAGTAAAACTGATTTTTTCAACTTTATTTTCCAAAGAGTTTTTAGAAACCATAATTTAGTTGTTACAGTACAGTTGGTTTTCACAGTTTTTGCTATGTACTCAATTATTTTATGTATTTAAGTATAATTAAAAAGTATCTCTCTAAAGTTTACATGTCCTTATAGCTTTGCCAAAGAAATTCCATACTTTTCTAACATCATTCCATTCACATATCTTTGTGTTCTCCCCTTTCTGTTTTTGTTGTGTTTATATTAGAAAGATGTACATGTTTTCAAGGTAATTGGGGAAGTGTAAGAGTATTTGTTTTTTGAAAATTAAAAAGATTTCTAGACAGTTAGTTACTTAATAGTCTTTTGTTATTGTAACTTTTTTGCTATTTCATGCTGGGCTGGTAGTTTTTGCTCTGTTTTAGCAAATTGTAGATTATTGTTTCGTTTAATAATTTTATACAGTTTCTTGGGATTGTAGTTGTAGTAATGATTATGTGTTATACTTACATGTATAATACACACAGTTTTATGTTAACTTGTAGTTTTGTTTTAGAAAACAGTCCTAGCTTTGAATGTTTGCTTGGATAAAATCTTAAATTTTGATTTTCTTGGCAGAACAGTTTGATAGGCTAACAAAACAAACAAAATATTTCATCATTAATTTAACTGATGGATATTTGAAAATAAGGAATCAATTTTCCCACAATATAAGGGATTATGTTTCATGATCATTTGGCTGTGAGTTTACATTGGGTTGAATGTCTTTCACAATTCCATGAAGTGATACCCCATTTGACAAGTTTTTTTAACTTACATGTTGGAATTAAAGAGTAATTATTTGAATATAGAGTAGTGTTATTGCTTAATAGTTTAGTGATTAAACCTTACAGTTCCCTGTATGACCACCAATTGTGTTTTGTGTTTTCTCTACAGTGCAATTTACATTGAACAGGGAGCTGATATTAAGATCGCCTCTTTTTCTCATTTTTACATGGTTTCTAAAGATCATCAACTCTCTATGGACAATGAATTCTAAAATCCCATTTGAGCAAATCAAAGACACAAAAGTCCCTGACATATGTCTTCAGAATGTACAACCAAAATTCCTATTTTCACCTACATCTTGGAGAGTAACTGACACATTGACATATTTAATCTTGATGGAGCCATATGAAGATGGTGATTTATCACAGTATAGTCGTGTGAACTTGTTATTCGAGTTCTTAATGACATTTATATCGACTCTTCAAGTGTTTAACTTACCATTAAAGCTGTAATTTGTAACTAACATAAACCATTTGGGAAAATATAAATTATTCTCTGTACCATTCTTAAAATTTTCTTCCATCAGTAAATACAACGATAAATTGCTCATGTTTTTGTAGAGACTTAATAGACATGCCTAGTTCAGTTGCAGGACATACTTCCCTTTCTCACTTACCAGATGCTGCTTTTGAAACTTTTGATAGTTGGTCTTTCATTTGACTGTGTGCTTTGTGACAGGTTTGTGAACACAGCTCATATTATTTTGTAGACATAAAATCTACTTGTAAAACGTTTAATAGTTGGTCTTTCATCTGACTGTGCTTTGTTGAGAAGCTTGTGAACACAGCTCATGTGTCACTTTGGTAGACATAAATCTGTATGTATTCTCTTTACAATGTTAGGAAGGTTCTTATTTTATTTGTAATAGAAACTGTTTTGGGGTTATTTTCAGTGGGAAATTTTATAACTTTCTGCAATACCTCTGGTGCTCAACAGTTAGTTGATTTTTCCTTGCTATAATCACTACTTGACCTGTACAGTATACACTGCAGATATCCATTTATTTTAAGTGTTAAAATTTCATAACTTGCGTGCTTTTATATTTGCAAAGTAGGAGAATTTGATGTCAGAATGTCTGTAATGGAACCTTCACAGAAGGGCCCAATTTCATCTTCTATCTGCATTTGAAAATTTACCAGACTTTAACTGAATGACAATAAGAGAGAGTCTGGACTTTTTAAACTGTATAATTGTAGTCCATTAGGATGGCCAGGAGCATGGTGTTACCATATTGTGAACAAACTTGAGTATGTTACTGAAAAGTGTACACTGAATTGTCTTGTAATAGTAACTTTATAAATTTGACTTTCTTGTATAATGTCACACAAAACCAGTGTTGCATTTCTGTTGGCTGAAGACTTTTCAAAGAAATATAACTAGTTAGTAAAGAAATTTAAAGTTGGTTTTCTTACATTTGTTCAGCTTGAAAGTGAATTAATATGAACTAATTATTTTCAAACCTACATTGCTAGAAAGTTTGGCACACATGCATATTTGTTTAATACTTGATTGAAGAAATATCTTCATGTTTTGTCTTAGCAACCACTGCAGTTCCCACAACAAGTAGTAGTACGTCATCACCAGAAGTGTTCAACACCACATGTGCTTCCTTCATGATGAGATGTGACAATGAACATTGCATTCCTTTCTGGTGGCAGTGTGATGGTGTTGATGACTGTGGAGACAACTCTGATGAAGAATCATGTGGTAGGCTTAAATTTTATAAATGTACTTTGGATTAGTTTGGTATCAATATTCAAAAATGTTAGCTAAAAAATGAATAAATATAACCCTGGGAGTGATCAGGCACCTTTGATGATAAGAATGTTAGCTAACAAATGACTACATCGAACCCTGAGAGTAATCGAGCACCTTTAATGATAAGAATGTTAGCTAAAAAATGAATAAATATAATCCTGGGAGTGATCAGGCACCTTTGATGATAAGAATGTTAGCTAACAAATGACTACATCGAACCCTGAGAGTAATCGGGCACCTTTAATGATAAGAATGTTAGCTAAAAATGAATAAATATAATCCTGGGAGTGATCAGACACCTTTGATGATAAGAATGTTAGCTAACAAATGACTACATTGAACCCTGGAAGTGATCAGGCATCTTTGATCTAGATAAAAACTGTAAATAAAAAAAGGTGCTTGCTCAATAGATAAATTACATTTTTTAACATGTGGTTGGAAACTAATTGAGTTTTCATAAAGTTAAGAGATGATTCTTTATGAAAACTTTAAAAGAGTTACATTACATGTATTTATTAGGTTCATCTGAAAATAGCACAAAGGCAGAAGTTGTAACGGCTGAAGTTGCCAATGCAACCTGTGGAGAAGATCACTTCCGTTGTCTATCAGGTTAGTTTGTAGTTGTTTATTGAATGTGATAGAAACATTTGTATTTGTGGAAGATCATGGAGAAGAACTTTCTACATCTGTAAAAATATTTATTAAGTAGTCTCATGAAGTATTTAGGCTAATAAAAAAGAAGAATACATATCATTTCCTGGGAGCATGTTCAAAAACATAAAAAATCTTTAAAATATTAATTTTTTTTAATTGTTGTTCCTCTCCCATTTTCTTATTTTTACAACTAGGAAAATGCATTAGGAATTCATGGGTTTGTGATGGTAATAAAGAATGTGAAGATGGAGATGATGAAAAAGATTGTAGTGGTGAGTTCCCTAATTTGTTTGATTATTTTCTTTTTTAATAACCACTTAACTGGAGCTAAGAGAATCACTCTTAAAAGTTTGTTTTTCCTCTCTTGATAGAAGAACTTTGAAACCCCAATGCTAGTATTTTAAAAATAAATAAGTGTTATCTTAAAAACAGACATCAAGTTTAATCTATTTTAAACGAGTGTTCAGTGTACCCACTGTAACTTTGGAGAACAGTATATGCTCTTACAATGAATATTTCAGATTTGAGATCATGATTGCAGTAATGTTATGAACTTCATTCAGAATGTTTAATTTGTTGTGCCATTATGTTGTGAACCATAATGTATATGTTGTTTAGTTTATTCAAAGTTTAAAATTTGTTTGTATAGTATTTGGTTTAAGTAATAAATTCCAAAGAAAGCAGGCACACTGTTGAGTTCCTTGCAGCACACCAGCTTATAATTTCCATTTTCTATCTATCTGCTAGTCACAATAAAGTGTAAAAATCACAGTTTCTGAATGCAACTGTATAACACTTATAATTCTATACACTTTTATATAAATTGAAATTTTATCCTATTTTTAAAATATGATAATAGAATGGTGAAAATTTAATCATTAAGTTTTTTTCTTTTGAAAACTTGAGATCTGTCATTAGTCAATGTTTATGTGGTGGAGATATGAGATAAAAATTAATGTTATTAAGATCTGTCATTAGTCAAAGCTCACATGGGGAAGGTGTAAGGTAAACATAGTTTTCATTTTAAATAATAGAAGAACCTTCATTTTCTATTGATAGGTGTTGCAACTTGTGGGCCCACAGATTTTCATTGTTTCATGAGTATGGGCTGTGTTCCACAAAGTGACGTTTGTAATGGGATACCTAATTGTGGAGATAATAGTGATGAGTGGAACTGTAATGACAAGAGTATAAGTAAGTAGATTAGTTTCAAAACTTCTTTTATGTTTAGTGGAAGATCTTTAAATTAAGAAATGTAAGTATTTATAACTCCTAAGTAATAAAGACTAATCAAAATGTATATCATCATGGCAGGATATTTCTTATGTAGAGAATGGATTATGTATATCATCATGGCAGGATATTTTTTTGTCAAGAATGGATTATGTATATTATCATGGCAGGATATTTTTTTGTCAAGAATGGATTATGTATATTATCATGGCAGGATATTTTTTGTCAAGAATGGATTATGTATATTATCATGGCAGGATATTTTTTTGTCAAGAATGGATTATGTATATTATCATGGCAGGATATTTTTTTGTCAATAATGGATTATATATATATATATATCATGGCAGGATATTTTTTTTGTCAAGAATGGATTATATATATCATCATGGCAGGATATTTTTTTGTCAATAATGGATGACAGGATATTATTTTTGTCAATAATGGATTATATATATCATGGCAGGATATTTTTTGTCAAGAATGGATTTTATATATCATCATGCCAGGATATTTTTTTTGTCAATAATGGATGACAGGATATTATTTTTGTCAATAATGGATTATATATATCATGGCAGGATATTTTTTGTCAAGAATGGATTATATATATCATCATGCCAGGATATTTTTTTTGTCAAGAATTGATTATGTATATTATTATGGCAGGATATTTTTTGTCAAGAATGGATTATATATATCATGACAGGATATTATTTTTGTCAAGAATTGATTATGTATATTATCATGGCAGGATATTTTTTTGTCAAGAATGGATTATATATATCATGACAGGATATTATTTTTGTCAAGAATGGATTATGTATATTATCATGGCAGGATATTTTTTGTCAAGAATGGATTGTATATATCATCCTGCAGGATATTACATCATTTATGTCAAGAATGGGTTATATATATATATATATATATCATCATGGTAGGATTTTTTTGTTTAATTGAAATTGCATTTGAATAATAAACTTTGTTGCTTTACGTTTCTTCTAACACTGTTTCATAAAACTGATATAGTGTTTTGTTCTGATTCAACTCAATTGTCAGTGTGTTAGAATGAAGTTATTATCACTCTGATTTCTTATTCAGTTTTAAGATCAGAAAGTCTTAGAATTAGAGCTTACTGAATGTTAGGCATATATTCTTTCAACTTTTCAGTTTATGTAATATCTATTCAGCAAATGCCAAAAAGAATTTGTGCAAACTGACTAAACACACAGATGTTTCCTGCACAGGTGCATTTTATTTAAGTGGTTGTAGAAACTGATGAAACACGATGGGTTACAATGTTTTCTGCATGGATTCATTTTAATAAGATGATTGTAGAAACTGATTAAACACACTCAGGTGCAGTGTTTCCTGCATCATTCATACTGATAAGGTGGTAAAATTAATATATTTCTTTAAATGAGTAATAACAAGTAATAGACTATTTTATAGTAAACATGTTGGTAATCTACCAGAACCAAAGCTTGTAGTTTTTACTGGTCAACAGCGCATTAGTTTCTCATACATAATTTAATGAAGTTATGTGAAAATTAAATCCATTCATTGTGATTATTGGCCAGCTGTTGATGTTGTGTCGGTTTGCTCTTATCTGTAGACAGTACTTGTTTCATTTGGTGGCTGTTACCCTTTTTATAAACTCTTCTCGTCTGTAGGCAGATCTTATTTTATTGGCTGACTGTTACCTTTTTATAAACTTTTCATGTCTGTAGGCAGATCTTATTTCATTGGGTAGCTGTTACCCTTCTTATAATCTTTTCCTGCCTGTTGGCAGATCTTGTTTCATTGGCTAGTAGTTTCCATTTTTTATATATAGTTTCATTGGCCGGCTGTTACCCTTTTTATAAATTTTTCCCGTCTGTAAGCAGATCTTATTTCATTGGCTAGCTTTTACCCTTTTTAAAAATTTTCCCTGTCTGTAGGCAGGTCTTGTTTCATTGGCTGGCTGCTACCTTTTTTATAAACTTTTCCTGTCTGTAAGCAGAACTTGTTTCATTTGGTAGCTGTTGCTCTTTTTTGTAAAATTTTCCTGTCTATAGGCAGAATTTGTTTTTTTTAGTGAAAACTGTTCCTCTCTATGAACAATACTTGTTTCACTCAGTAGCTGGTAGCTTTATGTATAAACTTCGTAGATCTAGTCAGTTTTTTTATTTTTTTTCATTGACTTCATGACTTAAAACTAGCTTTCTTTTTCTTGAATGGAAATGTTTTGTGACATAACCATTTCAGTTTCTTCTGAAGGATGTGTATTTATTATTGTGTTATGATGTAGCCACTGCATTTTGTTGAAACACATTTTTAAATCAAGTTTTCTTTTGGTAGTGAAGTGTTTAGTGTCCTCATTCATATTGCTAACTTTTTATTGTTTTGTGACAGATGCGACACTTCCTGTGACTTGTAATCCTAGTCAGTTTACCTGCCATAGTGGAGAATGTTTATCACTTCAAAACAGATGTGATAACAAACCAGACTGTTATGATGGTAGTGATGAAGAGGGATGCACAGGTGAGCATTAAATGTAATACCCTATGTCTAATCTTATCCAGCTAATGCTGCTATGATCAAGAAATCAGCTGTAGTTGTAAGTATCTTTCAGTAGTTAACTTTTTTAATTCCACTAGTTTTGTGTAATGCTGCTACAATGAAGAAATTGCTTTAATTATATTATTATCCAAGTTTTCTTGGAACTACTACCCCATTTGTGAGACATCACTAGTAGTGGTACTCAGTGGCTCAGCAGTAATCTGAAGGCTTATAATCTAAAATCCAGGTTTCGATACCATGGTGGGCACAGCACAGACAGCCCATTGTGTAACTTTGTATTCAGGAACAGAAAAAACGAAAGAATAGAACAAATCATTAGTAGTACTTGATATTATGAGTAAAGTGACAAAAAATTTTAATTGTCATGGATATTAACACTTTTGCTATGGGCTCAGTCAAATCAGTTCTTCACCCTAAATTGACCTTTATAATTTCAATACTATAACTATCAATGTGTTTTGTATAGCTTTATGGAGTTTTGCAACTTTCGGTAATTATTAAGAGTTATTTGTAGACAAAAAAAAATCAGGATTTTTCTAATGAAGTGTTTGCACTAAAGATTTCTCCAATGTCTTGACAACTCCAAGTGCAAAGTGATTTTCATGTTAAGATTAAAAATACTTTGCTTCATCTCAAAATTCTCAAATTTCATTTGCATGATCTCTATAACCTCCAAAATATTTCAAACGTTTGTTTTCAGTAAAACCTTATATATCTAAGATATACACAACTATTTCAGTTTAAGTTTAATGTGAGCATTACAGTTTAGATAGTTTATATAGTGTGGGTGTCATAATTAGTTATTTTTAGAAGCAAAATTCTATGGTAAGTTTCATTATGCAACTGATTATGAATCATAAGTTGTGTAGTTCAATTCTTATGAATTAGTGGTTGTTTACAATGGTGAGGTTATTTTATCATGTTGCAAGAAATTTTTGAATTTCTTGGTTTAATTGAGTATTATTTTATCAGAATATATAGTATTGCGAGGAACGTTCTAGACTTCTTTTGGGGGTATAAACACACATCAAAATATCATTACCTAGTTTTAGTTCTAGACTGCATGATCGTGAGTTTATTGATAAAGAGTGTATAGTGGCAGTTATTAAAGTGAAATTATTTACGGTTGTATTGTAATAACAGAACAGAGAAGAACATTTTGTCTTGTCAATTATGTTTTAAAGTAACTGAACCTGCCTGTGTGGACTTTGACAAAAAAAAGATAATTATTTAAAGCTCTGGATACAACTGTGGCAACCAACAGTTGAACAGTTGTATATATGTTTGATTTGTTTTTAATATATTATTTTTAAAACAAGCAGACTGTGTTGCTAGTTGTTTATGGTTGAAATTTATTGTCAACAAGTCACAGACATCTACTGTAAAGAATCTGGCCTTATAAAACCAGCAAGCCAGACAGGATCCTAAGTGGTTAACAGCAATAAAAAAAGATGTAAACAAAAGTGGCAAAAAGGCCTATATACACACAGCTGTAGTGGTGGCAAAAATGTTGTAGAGAGCACAACCACACAATATAACCATGTCACTTGACTTAATAAGTGGATATAGAGTGATGGGCAACTTGGGCTCAAAGATGGTGATCTATCAGAGTTTGTTAAACAAGATATAGAGAGAGAAGAGTGTCAACATAAGAGAGAGGAGGAGAGGCGAAGAAGAGAAGAAGAAAGATAAGGACTAAAAGAAGAATGTAAGCATGAAAAACAAACCCAGAAAGAGAAAGAGGAAAGACTGGACATAGAGAGAATAAGACCACAAATTGAGATAGCCAAGCTCACCCAAAAGATAGACAGAGGACCCAAGAATGATGATGATGTCAGGGCCAACTGACCCAAATTGCTCAAATATGATGAACAGAAAGATGACATTGATGCTTTCTGGTGAGATATGAAAGATTCACCCAAAGTCAGATGTGGGACAAAGGCAACTAGGAAGTCTGTCTCATCCCCTTTCTCACAGGAAAAGGCCTACAAGTGTATATGTGGGCATGATTTCAGAAGATGCCATGAATGTGACAAGTTAAAAGTGGCCCTGCTGAAGTGCTATGAACTTATTAAAGAAAAGTTTTGCTGGAAGTTCAGAGAAGTCAAACCTAACACTGGAGAAATTTATATATCAGTTTATGGCATGTCTGTGGCAATACTTCACAAGATGGAATGACATGGCCAAGTGTGAAGATAGTTTTGAAGGATTTGAAGATCTACTAATACATGAACAGTTCATAATCACATGCTCCACTGATATATCGTTGTCCTAATGGAGAGAGTATCGAAAGATGTGGACGAGATGACCAAACTGTCACATCAGTATAGGGAAGCCCTTGGAGGGAGTATAACTGACAAGTCCAAAAATATCCAGTCAAAGTTGAAACCAGGGGTGGCTGACCAGAAGCAGAATGCTGCCAAAGGTGACAAGAAGTCAACAGGCAAATGGAGGAAGAGATGCTATGCTTGTCTTGAAATGTTTGAGGTACATTGTGAGTGAGTGCAAGTCTGTCACCAACAAGCAGCAGCAGAAATCACAAGATAAAGAAGATTGAACTACCCACAAAGATGGTGCTGGCGAGAAGCAATAAAAGAGTGACTCTCACCATGGGGACTGCTGCCAGAAGAAACAGAATGAAGACAACTGTCAAATTCACTACAAGAAGGAAGTATATATCACCATGATTAAACAGTGCATGATTGATGGTCAGCTCAAGTTAGTGTACAGTGCCAGTGGTGATTGGAGCATGTGACAAACATTGAGAGGTGTCAACAAACCACAACATTCTTGTAGGTGAAGGGTGTGTTGGAGACAAGAAAGTGAAAGTCCTATGAGATAATGGGTGCAGCAGTGAGAACTAGTGTAGTATCTGATGACCAGATGATGGGCAAAGTACATCTGTGTGTGTTGATTGATGGGACAGTAAGAAAGATTCTCACAGCAAGAATAAAAGAATAAAAACTTGGTGATTGGCAATATACCAGGCAGTAGAGAAACCAGAGAGAAAGAAGACTAATGAAATATATACAGTCACCACTAGAGCTCAAGAGAAGAAAAGCAAGCAAGACATCAAGCCCTTGCAAGTCTATTAGGGTGGCATCCTGAATGTATTTCTATAGGAACTGAAGGAAGCACAGAAGAATAACCCTTCACTGCAGAAACTTTGGGAAAGTGTCCAGGAGAACCCAAGCACAAGACCAAGGTGAAAGGGACTTGCAGAATAGAGGACTGGAAGGAAGTGCTATTCCAGATCTTCCAAGGCAGTTTTACTAAGAAAGTTAAACAGATCATAGTACCAACAGAATACTGGGCTCACATGATGAAGTTGACTCACGAGTCTATTGTAGGAGGAGACACCTAGGAACAAAGAAGATAGTAGACAGAATCACCAGTAACTTTCACATGCTGGGTTCATCAGAGATGTGACCAGATTCTGCAGGTCATGTGACATCTGCTAAAGGACAGTACCTAGAGGGAAGGTAGCCAAAGAGCCACTGGGAGAGATGCCTCTCATATAATAGCCATTCAGCAGAGTAGCTGTGGACTTGATCAGATCACTAGCGTCTGTATCCGACAAGGACAACTAGTACATGCTGGCAGTAGTCAACTATGCGATATGTTACCCAGAAGCCATAGCACTGCTGAAGATAGAGACGGAGAAAGCAGCAGAAGCCTTCGTGGAAGTGTTCCGCAGAGTAAGCTTTCTAAAAGAACTATTGAGTGACAGAGGGACCCATTTTACTTCAGAACTGATGCAAAGGGTGTACAGACTCATCAGCACTAGGCAGCTCTTTGCCAACCCTAAACAACCCCAGATGTAATGGACTTTGTGAGAGAGTCAACAGAGTCTTAATGAGCATGCTGAAGAATATGTGCCAGGAGAGACAACGTGACTGGGACAAGTACCTGCAAGCAGTATTATTTGCTTGCCGAGAAGTCCCACAAGCGAGTACAGGATTTTCACCCTTTGAGTTACTGTATGGAAGAACAGTATGAGGCCCAATGCAGACATTGAAATAACTGTGGACAGGAGAAGAAGAGTCAGAAGTGAGAAACACATACCAGTATGTGTTAGACCTCAGAAACTGACTGGGAGAGATCTATTAACTAGCTTGAGAGAGTTTGCATGAGGCCTGAGGATGGAAGTTTCAAGGTCAGACTGGTCTTATTTCTGCTACCCATAGACAACAACAGTGGAAAGGACCCTTTTGAGTGCAGGAAGTATTTAACAGAATAGACTACAAAGTGAAAGTGGACAGGAAAATTATGATCTACCACACCAATCTTTTGAAGCAGTACATTGAGAGGGAAGAAGACCTAATGTGTGCAGCATTTGAAGCACAGATGGACATTGCAGGTGTGGCTGTCATATATGCAAAACCGGATGATAGTGCCTTTGTAATAGAAGATGAAGACTTACTAGACCTAAGACCACTGGTTGGAGGTGAGATGTACAGAGACCTCAATATTATTGAAGACCTGAAAGGCAAGCAGAAGAAAGAACTATAAGGTCTGCTGTGTCGGTATGCAGATGTCTTCACAGATAGACCAGGCAAGACATATCTTGTGCAACACAAGATTGACACCATGACCAGTGATCCAGTCAAGGCAAAGCCCTACCAGATCTCTTGTGTGATGAGAGACCTGTTCAAGCAAGAAGTCAAGGCAATGTGTGAAGTTGGAATCACTGAGCCTTTAAATTCAGCCTACTGTTCACCAGTGGCGATCGTGATGAAGAGGGATGGCTCAAACCACTTCTGTATAGATATCTGGAAGCTGAACCTTGTGGGAAATTTGACTCCAAACTTATGGGCAACTCAAAGGCTATCATGGTGACACTAAATGGGGTCAAGTTCTTTACCAAGATCAACCTCAGTAAAGGTTATGGAGACAATGTCTAAAGAGAAGACAGCTTTTGTAACACCATATGAATTGTATCAGTTCAAGAGGAACATGTTGACTTGTGTCTAGATAAATAATAAATTGTAAAGGACAAGAAAGGGAAAATAAAATATTAAAAATTAACTATATGTGAAAAGGAAAAGACCTGAAATTACAAATATAACCAAAAGAAGATCTTTAAAGATATTCTACAAAAAATTAATAGATATGTGCTTTTTTTCTGTTTCCTAATATTGATAATTTTGTTGTATTGTACATTGATGATAATAGCTAGAGTTTTTGATATGGTAGAAACAATGAGAAATAAAGTATAAACATTTACCATAAAAAACTTTTGGCATTTGTTAAGGAAGTTCTAGAGATTATGCAAATGAAATATGAAACTATAAAATGAAGAAAAGTATTTTTATACTTAAGATGAAAATCACCTGGCACTCGAACTATTCAGAGTATGAGTGTAAATATCTACTACAGATAAATAACATATTATTGTTAGAAATATGTAATTAAAATAATGTGACTTTTATGTCCAAAGTACTTATTATCTTTAACAAAATACTGCCAGGTTTTGTGAGGGTATCTCAGAGTTACCATATGTTTTTTTGCATAAATGTCCTTCCCCAGTTAAGTTGACATGAATTGTGTCACCCCATTGGGAAAGGGGTTAAATCTGTGCGAGGTTGGTCAAAACATTTTGAAATAAATCTAAATTACCCTTTTTTTTCATTCTAGAGTGACTTCAGATTGTAACATGAAACTACATTGTTTCTACTTTTATTGTTTTATTGCCCTTTGAATCATGTCTAACTAATATTTGCACCTCAGAAGTTGGCTCACATTACCCTACTGAATTACAGTAATACACGGGTTACTCATGAGTTGCTCGTGAGCATACCTTGGGAAAAATAATAATGATGTTTTGTTTTCTTTATTTTACCTTATCTAACCTAAAAAGTTCTTAATGTTTATATTCTTGTTAATTTATAATAATAATAAAATACTCATAAAAAAAAATAGCACATACCTGTCATTTTTTTTTTCTTCAGTCAACTATCAATGAAACTTAGCCCTGCTTTTTTATAGTAATGGTACTACTTCAAGTTATATTGTTTTATTTAATTAAATATGAACGAATAAACACAGAATAATAACACGTAAAAAGCAGACAATGTCTTATAACTATCACAATATTTTGGGCTTTCTAACAGTGTGACAAGAGCCATTAAAAATTCGGCTAAGCTCTTTGATGTGTTTCCCTTGAGAATAAAGTTTGAACCAAAAACAAAATAGACAAATTTCTGTGCACAAAACAACCTAACATAAACATCATTTGATAGACTAAAACTTTGGCTTTCTATTGGTTATAAATAATATAGTATTAAATGTCAGAGAGAACTGTTGGCAATTTGTGAAATATAAGATGTGGCAAGAGGGGTCTAATTTTCTATTTTGTGGCTCTTTAACCAAATAAGATTGAAGGTTATAAAAATTAGGCTTTGCCTGAGCAATAACAAAATTATAATAAGAATTTTAGTATTGCCTTATAAAATTAAGAACTTAAAACTTTTATGAAATTAAAATATGGATAATTAGCTACGTTTTGATGCCAAGTTTATTTATATACCATGTTAAGAAAGTGGTTTAATTTAATTTTAAATGTAACCTCCTGACATGAGAAGAAAATGATGCCATTCTGAAAGAGTTAAAAACATCATTTTTTTTATCAAACTATGTAAACAAGATACACAGGTAATAGTTTCAGCATGGAAGAATTAATTTCATTTACTGTTTCATTTTTAGGGGCAAGAATAGCTCTTTCACAAAGCCACTTGTGGCTTCTGAAGTGTTCCTTTACATTGGGGAAGACCTTTGCTTTTAGTTCATCTTCAGTTATGACAATTTTTCCACAGGGGATAAGTATCAACTGGAATGTGACCATTGCCAATATGAAGTAAAGTGTTAGAAAAATTGGCCCGCTATCATTAAATGGGACCAGAATTTGATATTGTTCTTTGTATCATGAATCTTTTATCTGCCTTCCCAGCTCTTGCCAGCCTTATGCAAGCTCCTATCAAGCATATTAACTCTTTTTGACTTTATTGGGCTAAAATCGTAAACATCTCTCTTTCTTTTTTTCTTGCACACTGTGTATTTGCTTGATGAACACATAGTTATTATCTCTGTGACAAGACAAGCTGCTAACACAAAATCTCTGTGACATACATAAAACAACTCACTTGTGAAAAGTTTGTAATGGCTCATGAGAATTTAAGAGTTAAAGAAATGAGGAGTAATCTTGGTCAATTTTCTCTTTGATAGAAAGTTAGATAAAGTTTATGCAGATCACACAGTGAAATAGAATTCCACTTACCTTGTGCCTAAGTTAAAGTCAACTGATGAGATTCTTGTTTGAATAACACTGCTGTGGTTAACTTTATTGTCTCTACTACTTCTGTGATAATTTTTTGATAATCTCTGACTAATTACAGAGCATCTTTGTTTAGCCTTGGGTGCCTGATATCAAATTGCAGCTCATTTGAATAAATACCCACAGCGATAGGGCTCTCCATACATACCATCTTCAAGGTGATCAACATTGTATAGGTGGCCAACAGGAAAAACTAAGTATTTCATGACCATTTGTAGGCCAAGTGGAGTGGCCATGCAAAATTAGGTTTGAATCTGTTCACAAATGTTGCCGTGCATAAGGAACTAACAAACAACCTTATAACCATCTCCTATATATAGTAGATTAACTTCACATTTCCCACTGAAGAAAAGTATAGATATACTTTATTTATTAACATTTGTGATATTCTTTTCAAATTATTTGAGCTCTGTAGCTTACTTTTGATCAAAAACACTGAATTATCCTTAATATGATCTACTTTCTTCAGGGTGTGATGACCCACGATTATGATCATCATTTAAGTACATGTGGTATCACTATTAAAGTGACATTGTAATTTATATTGATGGTAAGCAAGATGCTAATACTAAGTATTTTTCTGCTGTAAGATGTTAATACAAGGTGGTATTGATAAAGTTTTAAGTTACAAGCTGCCTCGTGGTGGGACATTTGTAAGTTTACAGACTTACAAAGTTAAAATTTAGTGTTTGATTCCCCACAATGGACACAGTGTGACTTTTCTATAAAGGAAACTATGATTAGAAACTGTGTTTCTTTATTAACATGTATTTCTTTATTATTGCTGTTCTTTTAATGAAAAACAAATATTGAGGTAAAACCACTGATTATTGAATTAGTTTGGGTTTTTGTTTTTCAGGAAGAATCAAATTTATAAAAGTTCTTATAAATACAATGTATGATGAATGGTAATGAATTTCCATGCTTCAAATGAAATCTTAAAAAGAATTTTTATAAATTATTTTATCAACTGATTTTTCTTGTTACTTATGTCTGTATAACCTGTCTTTCAGATGTCTATAGAGTTGAATACCTTACTGTGGATGTAAAGAGTGTCAGTACAACAGGTTTCACAGTAATGTGGAAAAAACCCATAAAGACCTTGGACTTCGAGTACAAATTATCCTACAGGTTTGTTGTTTTAGTCAAATGATATGAGAAATGAAATTTGTTATAATGAAAAAAAAAACCAAAAAACTATCAAATACGATTATGTCTCCTTTTTATTCTCAGAAATAATTGGAAAGTTTGTAATAATCTGTCATCTTTAATTCTTTCTATAATATCTTCTGATCTCATTCATTTTCACAGTAGAAATACTTAACCACATTAAAATAAACGTAGTATGAACTTATTAAATAGTATCTTCTTTTATGATAGGGTTAAGTGAAAGACCTAGATTCATAGTTTTTATATCTTGTCATTTGAAAATTATAATATTATATATTTCATAATTTGTAATGCAAATCTAGAGGAGAAAGCTAAACTTGATATTACTATCATGATGTTACTAGTTTTATAGTGAACGCTACATTAATATGAGATGTTACTATTTCAGTAATAATCGCTACGTGAGTATGGGATGTTACTATTTCTTTGATAAATATTACATAGTATAGGATGTTAATATTTCTGGAATAAACATTACATAGTATAGGATGTTACTATTTATGTAATTAACATTACATAGTATAGAATGTTACTATTTCTGTAATAAACATTACATAGTATAGGATGTTACTATTTCTGTCATAAGTATTGTGTGTGTATAGGATATTATTAGTTCTGTAATAGTACTGTGTGTGCATGTGTATAGGATATTATTAGTTTTGTTTTCCACTGTATAAAAATGCAGGATGATATTAGCTCTTTACTCTCAAAACAGGTAGGTAAAAGGGCACATCATTTTACAGAATTACATTCAAAATTTAATTGGACTACATTATTATCAATGTATACGAATAAGCAAGGCATGAAAACTTATTTAATAAATTGGAGTTTAATATTATATATTAATTATATAATTAATTTCTTAATTTAAAAAGAAAATATCATGTGAAATTTATATCTCAGTAAATGCTACACTTTAACATTAGACTTTGGAAATGCATATTGTGTACTGACAGTGTATGTGTTTGGATTTTGGAGTTATAATAATTATAATGAGAACACAGAGTGCTCGCCAACATGTGATAAAATATAGGTGAAGATTGAGAATTTTTTTAAACTAAGAAGTTAGAATTTGTATACTAATTTGAATTATAAGTTACATTCTGATATTAAGTGTATTGACATATATTAATTATGAAGTTTTTATACTAGATTTTGGACGTAACTGTAAAATGTTGTGAGATGTGTAGAAAAGCTGAGCCATTCATATAGAGTTAATAACTTTCTAGTTCTGACATGTTGTTGAATGCATATGTTATTCTCTTTTTGTGAATTTGGGTAATTAATCTTAGGAAACAAAGTGTATATCAATTAAATCCATAATCCTTGAGCATTTCTTCACATCACCAAATCTTTAGATGCATGACCTTAAAAATTGTGGCTAAACTTTGAAAGAATTTACAATTATTTAGAATGAAGTCATATTTACATTTTTTGTTGATTTTGTAGCTGAAGTTTCTTCATGTGGATCAACTCAGTTCAAGTGCACAGAAGGTGGGAACTGTGTGCCTGCCTTTTGGAGGTGTGACGGAGACAAAGACTGTGGAGATGGTAGTGATGAAGCAAACTGTGTGAAGGCCACTTGTGCACCATATCAGTTTCACTGCAACAACAGTCGGTGTATTTTTGCTACATGGCGCTGTGACAGTGAAGATGACTGTGGAGATGGGAGTGATGAAGAAAACTGCAGTGAGTTAAAAATACTTTCAAACAGAATAGAATGTATTGTAGTATATATCATTTATTGTCTGATTATTTCAATATTAGTGTTGTAAGCAGTTTGTCGAGTTTTATCTTTATTCATAGTAATGTAAAGAGAAATGTCTTGGCCATTAAAAATATTGATTTATAATGAAGTGCCCATAAAGAGAGGCCTTTATAATGAAATATTCATACTTCTTAAGACAAAACAAAATGTTTCATGACTTGTTACATGTGTTCTACTTTGTTGAATCTTTAATTCCAAATTCTTGAAAGACTTGTATGTTTAGTCCATCAAATAAGATGACGATGTTTAGAAACCAGCTTTCAAAGTTAAGGACACGTGAGCAGGTCATGTATCGAGAAAATTGAAATAGTAATCAGTTCTTTCATATCCTGAAACAGCTGTTAATTAGTCATTCAAGAATTTGTAATTAGCAAAATCCCCAAACTAGCAAAATATGGAAAACGTGCAAGTAGCTCTAAAATGGCCTAGGTGGTGATGAGTTAAACTTAAATTACTGTCCTTTCATGATTAAAATAAATAATGAAAGGAAATCTAGTAAACATCAATGTCAGTGTCTGATGATGTCCCTAACATCCATTTCTTGGGTTCTTCCTTCGTCCCCTTCTTCGTCACTCTCCTGCACCTGCTTCTCAATCTGGAATCTGCCAACATTTGGTCTCCTTGTGCAAAGTTATTCTGAGTTCCAAAGATGAATAGCTGTTATGGGATCAAAGTAACTTAATGAAGACAAATGGAACATGATCAGAAGCTGATCAGTGATCATGTCGGCACCCAGACAAGACCTCAAGTTGGTTTTGATCATCATCTTGCTGAATTCTCTTTCTACCTCAGCAGAGCTGACTGGTACACACAGCAGTAGGGCAAAGAGACCACAGGAGTTAGTTAGCTCCTTCTTACTCCCAAGGATGACAGCAGCCCATGGCTGGCCTTTCTTGCTGTGCCTGGTGAAATTAAGTAATGAAATAGATGTGGAAATTGTATCAGAGAGACCATTATGAGAATTGCATTACTATTCCTGTTTTTAAATCATTATTTTGTGTTCATTTAATAAACCTATGACAACCGGCTACTAATTTTTTAGTAAGTAATGTCATCCTCATCATATATCATTCCAAAATATAAACTAGTGGATGAAATTGTTTAAGATTTGACAAAAATGTTCTTAAAAGTATGTAGTTTCAGAAAAATATAACATTTGATATTGATTTTTATACTATTTCTAAAAAAAAATTCATTATTTAATGTAGTTATTTGCACTCACATTTTGAATAGTTTGCCTGCAAGGTGATTTTTGTATGAGGTATAAAAATATTATTTTTTACCTTACAGTTTCACATTTCATTTGTATGATCTCTAGAATCTCATAAATGAATATCAAAAGCTTTTTCAAGGTAAAATATTTATATTTCAGTTTCTCTACTATGTTACTAACTATATTATCATCAACATGCAGTGCAATCAAATGTTTAAAATCAACAAATAGAAATATATACATACCTTTCAATTCTTCATTGAAATCCATGAGAATGATCGTATTTTTCTATTATGTTGAATTTCAAGTCTATCTTTTCACTCATAGTTTATTTTTTGTCATCATTTATGCCTATACATTAACTGATGCCGTGGGGCTTTATAAAGGTATTTAGGGAGACTCCCCGAGAGACGCATTGTTGAAACAAGGTGGCAGTTATACATGTCATCGTGTTTATATCCTTTCAAAATCCAGGCAACAAATTAAACTTATAAAAATAATTAAACTGTTCAAATATTATTTTTAAAACAAACATAATACATTATCAACTACAATACAAAAGTGAGACCTAAATAGAATTTAACTGCTTCTCTAACTATAGCATAGTTAGGTAAGAAACCACCATATATACTATAGTCAGTCAAGCAGACAACAATATGAACAGCAGTTACATGTACACTGTAAGAAAAACTGCATGCCAATTTAAAATTAACTTTTGGTAGAGTATAGTGTAAACTGAGCTCTTTCTAATGACTATATACACTTGTGTCAACTAACTGCATATACGTTATAGATCTCATGACAATGTATAGAAGGTGGGCATGGCAACTGTCAAAGTTTGGAAAAATTTATATCTGTTTCCCAGACAACCCAGCTTGTAGACTTTAGATCTCATGTGACAATTAGGTCAAACATATGTACATAGTGTGTAGAAACTCCTGTACATGCCAGCTTGTATATCTAAGAGAGAAATGTTGCTAAAGTCGAGATTTTTCAAAGCACGTAGATCATGTCACATGAAAACTGCAGTTTAAGTATTTTATTGGAAGGTATCCTTTGAAACAAAGTAATTAAAACTTAGATGACATAAAATTCAAGTTATACATTATAATATTAATTTCATTTTCATATATTGATAGTAAAATGGTTTAATTATATTTTGAATGTAATGCAGTACCATATGCAGAAAATTTCAAATAATTCAACCACCACAATAAGGGTCTTCTTTATCATAATGCATTTAAATTTGTCATTTCTTTTTTGTAAGGTGTGAAAATTGATCATTATGTACGCAATAAAGATACAATTAGGAGCATTTTCTAATAAGGTTCTTTACGATTGAAACTTTCAAATCCCTGTCACTTTATTTGATTTTTGGTTGGAATACTTCGTTCATTTTAGAAAGTGGTTTATATCAAAATGTGTAGAGTGATATTAAAAGTGATGGCTGAAGTGAATGATGAATCTAGGCAATGAACCTCAACAATTTGTTTGTCTCACAATGGTCAAATAACGTTATGTATCAATCATTTACTAGCCACAAGTTCAGTCCCCATTTTTATTTTTCACCTCTTAAAATAAAAAACGAAAAAGAGAGAGATTATTTTTTTTTGCGTGGTATATTTATTGATAACTTAGCTATTTCAAATTTTTAAGGTTAAACTGTCAACAGTACTACACAATGACATTATCAACTTTACAATACATAATCGGAATCGGGCTGATTACACACCATAATAATCAGTAATCAGAGATTTCTGATTGTGACATGATTGGTAAACCCATATTATGTGTTTTTTTATTTTTAGCCACAGCATAGTGGCTCATAGAATGGCTCTGAGTTTTTCAAGTACAAACTTTTAGCTCATAGCTCCATAATCTCTTGACCAATTTGAGATCTAATTACAGTTTTGGACTCAGGAGGTCAAACCCTTTCGACTGATGTACTTGATTATGCCCAAAGTATCATAAATTAATTTACTCTAATCCTGCTTAAAATAATCTCAAGTGCTGCAGCTATTGTGGATTCACTCTTGTTATTTTTAGTTAATGCAATCTGCTAAGTTATATTCAAAAGTGTTTGCCTTAACATGTACATATTTACAAAAATGTACATGCAATAAAGTAGATTCTCCAAACAACTTACAAGTTTGCAATTTTTACGTGCCTGTTCTTGGAAAGTATTAACAAATAATAACTTGTAAGTACATCTTTCAAATGTGTAAGTCTTGGTGCAGATTTGATGTCATATATATAAATAAAAAGTTATAAAGTAGTATTCTGATTGAAAATAGTTGTCATCTTTATAGAAGTTTAAATAATAACTATATTTCAAATTTTATAAATGAAATTTTATATATCAATTCCCTTACACTGATACAAAAAGTTTGAATATTGTACAAAATGATGGCATTCTTATTAATGAAAGTGTGTTTATTTTGAATACACAAGCAATCATAGGGATGACGTTTGTGGATTGTATATGACTGACGAGTATTCGTAAATTTGGGAAGACTCTCTCTTGATTTGTTTTAAGTTCGACTCGGTTAAGAAATGCTTCAAACAGTTTGGGTGGAGTCAGACTTTTAATGGCTCTTTTGATTTTAAGGGGCCATGCAGGCTACCTAGCAGACACTTTTTATGGGCCCGTAGGCATTTTGGGGGCCACTGGCTCTTAGGCCCCTGCTAATTTCGAACTCTGGCAACTTGTACTATAATTTCAAATTTACTAAGTGTATCTTCAAGAAATTTGGCAAGATTTTTACTTTTAGTAAGTCTGTTTACACAAATAAACATTTTTTTTCTAAAATGTCTTCTGTGTGTTTACAGTGTCAGTCTGGCTCAAACTCTGATTGATCTGAATGCAAGGTGATATTTACTGCAATGAAAACAAAAATCCTTTTTTCTCTTAAAAGTTATCATACTTAATTAACATGAATATTAGAGCTCCCAAATGAATATCAAAATATTTTTAAGGTAAAATTTTTTATTTTATCTGTTATTGACTCCACCTGACATTAACTGTAGCTGAGTAATCAGTGTAATATGGAAATCAATTGAACTTACCTTCTACTTTCAACAATATGTTTTCAAAATAGGATCTTACATTATTCACAATTTTTTCTGCTTACTTTTTCACATATAGTTTATTTTTAATTTTATAATTTTATCACCTGGCTTGTATTACATTCATTTTTTCTCATGCCTGAAGAATGACTCATCACATTGTGAATATTATGAAGCCATGCACTAGTAGTTACCTAGGCCTTTAGTTTTTTTTTCCAAGTCTTGGTCAATATAAAAGTGAATTTAACTTTCAAATATGCATTTTTAAACATAGATAAAGCAAAATTTATGAACACAGTTTGTCCAAAAACAATGATAATTGCACCCTTGTGGCTTAGTAATTAATCTGCAGACTTGTAGTGCTAAAAAGTCAGGTTTTGATACCTGTGTTGGGCAGAGCACAGACAGCCCATTGTGTAGCTTTGTGCTTAACTATAACCAAACCCATAATAACTTAACTTATTATTGTATATTGCTGCCAATTCCAAAAGGAAAGTTATTGGTGATGTAAATTGTATGATTTTTCAATCTCTCTGTCAGATATATTTGACATTTTATTAACAAATATGTGTCAGCTATATGAGAACAAAAATAGATTACGTTGACAGAACTGCAAAGAAAGGACACTACTTTAAAGCAGTGTTTTCTCTAAGTTGTGGGACTGCACAACAACCAATCAAGTGCCACACACTTCATTATTCCATCATCCTTGAAAAAATAGAGGGAACATTGCTTAATAGGGGAACAAAAGGTTACTGTTATACCATGCTTCAGAGAAATTAAAGATCATATATAAATAAAAATCATTTAAGTGGTCTGAAAAAAATGAAATGGTTTTACTTGTTTTTTCATGAAATATGAGTTCACAACAAAATACATTGAGATATCTTTAGTTTTCTTTCAATTCACGTAACATCTATTTAATTCAGTGATTTTTCTGATAACCTCCACTATAGAGAAGGTTTTACAATGAGCTATAAAACTTGCCCTACCAATGCTTGCATGCCCATAAAAATGCATGCTTTGATAGCCTTACCAGCTCCCTTAAAAAAAAAAGGTAAGAGTGAACCTAATTGCTATGCACAGCTTGAAACAAACAGATTGGTGTTAAGCACCTTTCTGTCTCAATAGAATTAACTTGAAACTGAATTTTCACCTTTTGATGGCATAATTCTGTGTTAAATCAAACCTGACTGTTGAAAAAGTGATAACACCTTCCAAAATGTTTAGTTCTTAGTTTTTACACTAGTTATTAGACCAGTGTGTCCATAGTTTCAATGTGTTTGGATTTTAACAGTAAATATGAAAATAAAATCACATAAA
>NW_013667398.1:240436-241439 GCF_000517525.1 Limulus polyphemus
GGTTGTAAGTGCATAGCTCATAATGCACATTGTTCAAATGGTTGTAAGTACATAGCTCGTAATGTACACTGTTCAAAGGGTTGTAAGTACATAGCTCGTAATGCACACTGTTCAAAGGGTTGTAAGTGCACAGCTCGTAATGTACACTGTTCAAAGGGTTGTAAGTGCACAGCTCGTAATGTACACTGTTCAAATGGTTGTAAGTACATAGCTCATAATGTACACTGTGTTGTAAGTACATAGCTCGTAATGTACACTGTTCAAATGGTTGTAAGTACATAGCTCGTAATGTACACTGTTCATATGGTTGTAAGTACATAACTCGTAATGTACACTGTTCAAAGGGTTGTAAGTACACAGCTCGTAATGTACATGGACTGTAAATCATACTTGTATTAAAACTTCTGTGGAATAAAAATTGTAAAATTTTACCATTCATTAAGATAATTAGAATAAAGATGTGATCTATGTACCTTCAGATCATTTGATGATTTTCTCTTTCACAGGTTTATTTCTCCCCGCCTACTCCTCCTCTTTCCATCACTGTAAATGGCTCTGAACATAAAAAGGCCATCACTTTTTATTTTAAGCCAGGTGAAACATACACATTCTGGGTAAGTTAAATTTTAACAACGTGTTAAAAATGCTTATTATTTCTATCATTAAGAAATGTGATTTCTTCAAAATTAAGATGGAGGACTGAGAATGAAGAAATGATCAAGTTGGAAATAAGTTAGTAAACCAAGGGTGATTAAAGAAATTAATTCCTTGTTTTTATTCAGCTTCATCCTGACATAAGTATGTTTAAACAGTCAACTACTATGTTACTGTACAAACAGTAAAACCTGCAGGATGGTTTAAAGTCTACCTTGTATTACCACTTGTGCTCAACACATACAATGTAATAATGTATATATATATATATATATATATATATATATATATATATGTATTTTTTTTTTTTTATATTGTTTTTACACAGAAATAAAACAATTTTGTCATT
>NW_013667398.1:242363-246844 GCF_000517525.1 Limulus polyphemus
TATATATATATATATATATATATATATATATATATGTATGATTTTTTTTTGGTAAATTGTATTTACTCAGAAATGAAACTTAATTTTTGACTTTCAAAGCCGCATGTAGCACAGGAATCTTTGTAGTTTTTGAATACATTATTATGCTTGATCATTACCATTATTTACAAAATAATTTTTCAAATGGTCATTGACATTATTTTCTGAAAGTACTTTACATGATATACTGTGTGATTGAAGTATATAATTGTTTCTGACATGTTAGTACTGATTAATGTGCAATATTAACATTTTATTTTATCAGAGAGAGATTTGAAGAGTAAATAAAGTTGATTAAGAATGGAAGGTTGTTAGATCTTTAAATTAACCCATTCTCTGCAGTGGGAAATATACGTACCAGCCGCTGTGAAAGGATTAATCAAAATGTTAAACTAATGTGCCTGGTGACGTGGTGTTTTACTGAAAGTGTTTGGTACTGAAGCTTTATTGGTAACTATAAAATCTGTATCTTTAACTCAGTGCTGAAGATATTATTTTATTTTAGGTGACGGCCATTTCAGGTAGACTAGAAAGTCTGAATTCGTTACCGGCTCAGCTATCTTTTGCTGAGGATTTTATTATTCAGCCAGTGACAAAACTGAGAAAACAAGCCATAACCAATACATCAGTTACTCTTGTGTGGGACAAACTGAAAGAGAAGGTGGATGGTTATATTGTAGAATACAGAAATCAGTATGAACATGAGAATTACCTGTGGATGAAAAAAAAGACCAAGGAACCTTCTATTAAAAGTAATCTTGGAGTTTCCTTTTAATTTTTTTTTTTTTTTTTTTGGTGGGGGGCAGTTTCAAGCAAATGTTTTCTGTTAAGTTCTAATATATTCTGTTCTAAAATGTTTCTGTTAATCTTCTCCTCACTGTACTGGTATGCGGTTGACTGGGTATAAAAGTTATGTAAACAGATTGCAAGATGTTTTTATTGTCCTTACAGGTATGCAGTTGACTGGGTATAATAGTTTATGTAAACAGATTACAAGTATGGAAGTGTGAAGAAATCATAGGATGTTTTATAGCTGTTGAGTTTAACTGTGAAAAGGAAGTTATTTAATAATTGCAGATTACACTTCAGTTACAAATACAAACTTCCTGAGGAATACAGTTAGGCTTGAAGTCGTACTTTAAACTACTTTCTAAGCTTTTTCAGATTTATAGAAACAACTCAAGTTCCCTGGGAATTTATGCAAACAAATGAAATGAGTGTTTTTAATATGAAATTGATAATATAACAGGTTCGCTTATGTTTCAGATTTCACAGGTTTTTTTTGGTTATGTCAACAGACGTTTTCTATGTAGTTACCTTGTATTGATTTTTTTTAACTTTAGTAATGTTTTCATTAAGTTATCATCATCCATTGTTGATTTATGTTTGTATTAAATCTTCCACTTTAACTGGAGACTGGCATGGTTAGCATACTGGACTGTGAATCTGAAGATCTGAATTCATATCATGTTTTTTAACTGGAGACTGGCATGGTTAGCATACTGGACTGTGAATCTGAAGATCTGTATTCATATAATGTTCTTTAACTGTAGACTGGCATGGTTAGCATACTAGACTGTGACTCTGAGAATCTGTGTTCATATCATGTTCTTTAACTGGAGACTGGCATGGTTAACATACTGGACTGTGAATCTGAGGATCTGTATTCATATCATGTTTTTTAACTGGAGACTGACATGGTTAACATACTGGACTGTGAATCTGAGGATCTGTATTCATATCATGTTTTTTAACTGGAGACTGGCATATCATGTTGCCATAAAACTGTGCTCTATACTGTAGGGCTGTGGGTGCATTATAGGAGTGACAGTCAAGTTCCACTATTATACTAGGGTATTCCAATAGTTGATGGTATTTGCTTTTGAATAGCTGCCTTTCTTCTGGTCTATGAGCTCAAAATTAGAATAGTATCATAGATAGCCCTTTTGTAGCATTGCTCAATTATCCAAAACAAACACTTTTGCTGCAGTGTCAAATTAGTTAGGAAAGAGTTTTTTTTTCTTTTTCACTTTTATTCCACGTGCATAATTCCAACAGGATAATTAGTAAAGTTATTCACTAGAAGGTTATTATCAAGATATTTAATTATTGGTTAATTTGTACTTCAATCAGTTACAATGGTGTAATGATATTTAAGTTCTTTAAGTGCTGAACATGAAGACTTCTGGTTCTTTAACCCAGAGTCTGCTTTTGTTAGATAGTCTAAACTAATGCACATCAGGGGTTGTTGTTTTTTCTTTTAAATTCTTACAATAAGCATTTAGGCATAGCATCTAATTCTGCTTTCAGTGTCTGTGTAAAACCTTTTTTATATTCTATTCCATTAAAAGTGTGAAAATCTATATACAGATCTTGAGTACATTATATTATTGGGCTTCACCACATTGTTACAGTACATGTCACAATGTCTGTTCACGTTCTTATCAATAGCTCTGCAGTGTAGTTTCCATTGAAAAAGGCTATAATATTGATGTTATGTTACAAGCACACCTCATATCCCTACAGACTTTCCATAATCCATCTGTTGTACCAATTTCAACAGTGATTAAACAGAAATCCATAGGTACAGCTTAAATAGCTTCCTAGCTGTTCCATTTGGACTTCCACATACTGAGTTCGTGCTTGTATTCATTTGGTTTATATAGAATATGATAACGATGTGGTTTGTTGGAACAGTTTTTGTTATATACATCATATGGTAAGAGGTTTCATGGTGTATTTTTATATACAATATTTGTAGTTTGAATACAGGACCTTTTGGGTGAACTAAAATATGGGGCTGGTATATTGTTCTTATGTTAATTTTGTTTAAATTTGTTGTCTTATTTATTCAAATAACCTTTTGATGTATGATATGACTTTTGATTGTTAATGGTAATTATTTCTTATTAGTTATTTTGTTTGGCAACTTGGATAGAATATCCATCCTCATTTCATACTATTACTCTTATTACCCTATTTAGAAATAGAGTTAATATTAGAAACTCCCAAATTGTCATGCACCCACCCATTGTCTAGTGATGTACCAGTAACACCATAACACAGTGTATTTTTTTATATTTTAATATTTTTCTCTATCACTTACATTTATACTTATTATTATGTCAATGTGTCTCATCTTGTGTTACTCTTCTATATATAAAATCAAAGTGCTATGTTTCTAATTTTCTATTATTATTATTTTTTTACTCTTAGTTTCACCACTGGCTCCTGGTTCAAAGTACACTTTCAGAGTTTGTGGTTACAATGGAGAATTCAAAGGTGGAGAGAGTAAATTAGATATCATCACCCCAGGTATATTTCTGTAATTTTCATCAGTTTGTGAACTTTGATTATGGGAAACTTTACCAGTTTGTTCATGATTGATAAACAGGCATCACTAAGTTCAAGCAACAAAACATCCATGATGAAGATTTCAAGATGCTCAGCTTAAATTACATTATTTTGTTTTAGGTCTTTGTACCATTTTAGATGATAAATAATACTTAGTTTAATATGTTACAATAACAGCTTATATTGAGGGTTTTATGGCTACTAGAATAAAAATTATATTAATACAGAAGAATGTTGTTACAAAATAAATTCATTAGAAACAAAGAAAATACCTACAGTCAGGAAATGTCTTTCTTTTTAATATGTTTTTTGTTGGTTTTGCAGGAAAACCTTTACAATCTGTGAATGTGACAAAACAAGAAGTAAATGGAACAAGGATAAGACTGGAATGGACTCCAGTTGACGATGGTCGCCATGTCAAATGGGTGTATGGGATTTATCTCTTACATCCCAGCAGTAGGATACCTAGTATGTCAGTTTTATCTTTGTACTAATCTTAACAGATCTGATGTTAGAACTAAGACTTTTATGTCCCAGTTAAAAGTATTCAAATGGGTGTATGGGATTTATATCTTAAATCCGAGCAGTAGGATACCTAGTATGTCACTTTTACCTTTATACCAGTTTTAACAGATCTGGTGTTGGAACTAAAACTTTTATGTCCCAGTTAAAAGTATTCAAATGGGTGTATGGGATTTATCTCTTAAATCCGAGCAGTAGGATACCTAGTATGTCACTTTTACTTTTGTACCAGTTTTAACAGATCTGGTGTTGGAACTAAAACTTTTATGTCCCAGTTAAAAGTATTCAAATGGGTGTATGGGATTTATCTCGTACAACCCAGCAGTAGGATACCTAGTATGTCACTTTTACCTTTATACCAGTTTTACCAGATCTGGTGTTGGAACTAAAACTTTTATGTCCCAGTTAAAAGTATTCAAATGGGTGTATGGGATTTATCTCTTAAATCCGAGCAGTAGGATACCCAGTATATCACTTTTACTTTTATACCAGTTTTACCAGATCTGGTGTTGGAACTAAAACTTTTATGTCCCAGTTAAAAGTATTCAAATGGGTGTATGGGATTT
>NW_013667399.1:0-2775 GCF_000517525.1 Limulus polyphemus
CTAAAGTTTCATCGGAACGAAGTTACGGAAAGTTAATTAACAAACGGAGACGTAACAAAATCAACTAGAAATAACGTTACGTGTAATGATACATTGCTCTATCTACAGGCAAAACAACCTTCATTCAAATGTTCCTCATGAGATTTCAGGGAACTTTCACCTTATATTTTTCATTAGAAACATGTCAGAAAAAACTTTCATGTTTTCATAAGTTGCCTAAAACGATTTTTCTAATTAATTTTCAGTGCCTATTTTTTTTTCTCGGTGTTAGATCTTTACATGCCAAATCAACCAGTCTGTAAATATGCTGTCAAAAAATTGCGAAATAGCCAAATGTTAAGGAACGAAACAATCTATAGGTGGGATTTACTTGCAATAATATAAAATCTAACTGTGGTACACATAATTTAGATAGGCGAATTGGTACATATCAATAATATCAATACCTATTACCAGCTTAAAGTATTTGAGTACCTAAATCGTATCACGGAAGTTCATGTTATTCATCCATCATTACTGACCTCAAAGAAATAATAGTCAAACGATCTAAAAATACAGAATCTTATCTGTATTGGAAAAGTCAGTTTTCATCTTGCCGTTTGTAAGTTTTGTCGACACTTCTGTCACCTAGTGTGAAAGATAAAGATCACTAAAAAAAAGAAAGACTAATGTTTCTCGAAGTTTCGTTTTCGACATTAAAACACTTTATTCTTTATACATTAAAGGGAAAAATACCACATTCCCAAATCCACTATTACAATTGATTATTTGTTAATTATATTATAATCGTGGATAATAACTTACGAAATGTCAAACGTATACTTTATTACACTACATATCTGATAACTTCACTCTTTTACAAATACTTAATAATTTGTACATTATTGACGTAAATAACTACCTTATTAACTACAACTGTTGTTAATCCAGGTAAACATGTGTTTCAGAGCCCTTTTTCGGCCTGTAATAAAGATCACCATTTAACTGTTTAAAATAATTGGTTATATGTTCCTCTGTTTACCATATATAGATTCCAGGTAGTACGCTTTTAATTTGGCAAAGTAACTACGTTCTGCTTTTAAGAATATTTCTGGCACTCATTAGTAGAATGGTTAAATTTTGTGAATCTAAGCTTTGATGAAAGTACTTTAACTGGTTTTAGTGAGTAGATGAAATTTCAAACTTTTGATTAATCTGTTAATTACTTTCATGTTGCATTAACTAGAGGTCCATTTTCGTTATAAAAGAGGTGTACATAGAAAATAAGCTTTGTAAAATTGATAATAAGATATTAATATTTGATGTTTTTTCTGCTCTTTGCCGTCATAAGTAGGAAAACATGATATGGCAAAAATAGCATGGAAATTGCAGCCATCAGTCAGACTGGACACAATTGCAACACAACAGAGCTTGCACAATATGGTAACGCAATAAATTAATCATATGTACATAAAACTCATAGATACAACAAACATTCTCATTTAACACATAAACAGCTAAGAAATAAAAGCAGAAAAATGGAAGACTCAATTATTTCAAAACACCTTTGTGCAATTAGTTTACCAGATTTCAGAAACATCTGTCAGATAATGCCTTCTAAGATCAAGAGAGAGAAACATGTTGGAGAAATCGATGCCTCAAATTGACTACCACCTCTGCAATAACTAGAGCCTGGTTGAGAATACCGAAATTTGTCTCATTCAAGGTATGTTGTGTTTCCAAGATTCGGAATAAGTAGAGCACAGAATTTACTTGTTTCCCACAAACTGAGAGGTTCGCATAAATAATATGTAGAAGTACAAATGTAATGATTTGTCACCAATTAAATTAAAAAGACAAGACTTGATATGAATATGAATATAAAAACACTTTATTAACGAACAAAAGGATCATTGAGACAGCAACCAACCATCCAGTGAAAGCATACCTCTGTAACTGGTTTCTCATTTATATATATGCTGCAACAGGACACAGATGTAGTGAATTTTGAGAAATGCTTATAGATATATGCGAAAGCCTGATAACAGACTAAAAGCTAAGAAATATATTTACCTTACAAAACTCTGGATAAGACTGAGAGAATCAATCACTACAAACTTAACTGGCAAACCTTTCCAGAATTCATTTGTCAGTATGCCACATGATCATCTGGAAATACAAAGTTCGTACTAGAAAATTCATGATCATTCGAGAAACTCCAGCGCGCATGCTCCCAGCGTCACGCGACTTCCGCTGTCGTAACAATATTAAATTAAGATTTAATGACATTCATTGGTATTTAGACATATAGGTACTTCTTGCTAGACTCCACGCCCGACGTGTAAGGTGAATCATACAATATAACATATTCATACTCACTAACTTTCTTTTCAAAACATGATGGGTAGACCATGCCAATATACAAGAGTTATCTTGACGATTTGGGCAAGGTAGTATATAAGTATTTTATTTTTGTGAATAAAGGCATTCTATAATTTTCTCCTTATGCTTGTTTCTTATTCTAATTATTTGTTATTTCTAGAAATTATGTTTAATTGATCCTCTAGTTTTTGGCTTTTAGACTATGTTGACCATATTCTTCTGTTATCATAAACTCTCAAGAACCATTCTCCATCTGTGTTTCTGAATTTTCCAACGGAATACGTCATTGGAAAATGTATTTATGCTTGTGCTAATGAGATATTTGGTCACATCAATGGTGAGGAGGTTTGAAATACCTGAGTTCGAGACGCCCTCTTTTTTAGTATATAAGCCTGGCAGAGAAAGCCTGCGGGA
>NW_013667399.1:3594-11083 GCF_000517525.1 Limulus polyphemus
ACAGTGGGATTGAAGACAGAGAGATAATTGAGTCAAGCGAACAGTAGCCACGTGAACCGTAAACTGTGTGTGTCTTGCAGTTGCATAGAGCAAAGTTATCCAGGTTGTGAATCGCTGTGATTTATAGTGTGTATTATAAAACTCGTTAAGTTTAAAGCGACGAGAAAACGTATTGACTGTGGAAATTCTGCGTATTACAAAGTTTGTATCGAGAAAGAATAAACTAGTTTTAATCAAGAAGGGACTTGTATCGCTGAAGTTCCTCGGAAAGAATTTATACCGGAAATTAACAAACAAGCAGATACGCAACAATACCTTGCAAGAATCACATCAGAATTTTTTCGTCACCTAATCAAAATATTGTTTCATCTGTTGTATACTTTTTTACCATAAATTATATATATCACGTGCATAGCTTCAAAGTAACAACGTGATTTTTTTTTAAAGTGGGACGTTCAGATCTTAATCATACAGAACAACTTTGTAACCAAATGGAGAGGTTAATTCAAAAGGCAAGAGCATGCCTTATTAGCTATCGCCATCTAATCGAGCTTTTATACTAAACATCTGTAGAAGACAAATTGAAACCATACATCTATGAGAAATAACACCAGTATTAAATTCGGCCTTTTTCTACGAAAAGTCTGGACGCTTATGGCAGTACAACATATGTGACTTTTATGAACTCTGCATATTAAACGAAAAAAACAAACATGAAGAGTATGAACATGAACATATTATTGAGTAAAATTTTAATAAAGTAAACTAATTTTAATTTATTTTTGAGCGTATAAATAATATAACAGAAACTACTATAAAATAAAATAAACATAGAAACATCTGTTTAGTTGAAATTAGCAGATGATAAAAAACTGAAAAAAATGTGCGAAATATCTGTCCTTCTTTAATTTTTATTCACCCTCTTTACTCTAAGTTACGAACTAACAATATTTTTAACTTGTGTTTGAGAATATAATGCTTTCGACCAATCACTTACGAGGACAATGGTATATTTGGCATTTGAGGGAACATGGCTCACAGTATAAATATGAGCATGCTAATTTGCACACCGTTGCAGAGAGTGGTTATAATTGGGGATGTTATTAGTAAATTTTATATTTTAAATGACCTTGCCTCTTATTTTGAGCAAGGCTGAATATCCGGAATATACATGCTAAAGCCTAAATCTTAACATAACAAGGAATCAGCAAATATTTTTTGTCCGTTAGCGTTAAGCATATGATAGTTGATACATCGTTTATCATCCTTTCCAGCTGTCTATTGTCCGTTTCCAGTCGTGGATAATTTTAATTTTGAAAAATATCAAGAAATCGGGGTAACAAGTAAGCAATATCGGCCTGTGTGATTTTCATTAACAATTGAATAAATTGGGGATATGGGTTTTTTGTGGCTTTGTTGTAAAGCTTCTTTTAGAAAAATTAACATTCTAATTTTATAAGTATGATTGACATGTCATTGTGTTGGCTATAAGTGTAACTAGTATAACTTCGATAATTTTTCGGTACTGTGGAATTGAGGCCTAACTTAATATCGATATTCTCTCACATTAATATTTGATTTTGATAATGACTTTATGTAGATAACAGCTATGTGAGTTGTATTATTAGTGTTTGAGTAATAGTATAAATAAATTCAAACTCTTTAAATTATGGAAAATATTTGGTTCACATAAAGTTTATCTTTGTTACCTAAATTACAGCTAGAAGCGATGAGGAGCTTTGATTAATGTTCAGAGATCTTCAGGCTGATGGATATTGTTGACATTGGATATGGCAGATATAGTTTTCTGTGATATTAATCAAATCTATTATTGCAAGTTTATAATTGTAATTCTAACAAAATTTGATAAAGGAAATGAACATTTTTGTTTTATGAATATGTTTGTTCTAGACAAATAGATGTAGAAGCATGATTGTTTGAGCAATGTGTTGAATGAATACATATATTTAAAGGTAGTTATTTACTGTTTGTGGGGAGGATGCTACTCAACTTTTCAATTAACTCGTTTAATAACAAACAAAGAAAAATATCAAATCTGAAAATATGTTAGTCTGTATTGCATCTTTAGCAGAATTATTAACTTATAAAATAACAATATGATAACATGTAAATCAGTAATGTTTCCAAATTAAGAGAGAGTGAAATAGCATAATGTGAGCAGAAATAAATGTAACAATAGGAACTGGCTAGATTTAAGGGTAAAGGTGAGAATGAGAGTGCTTTGTTTACAAGGTTACACATAAATAGATAAGGCTGTGAAGACTGGTCCAATCAGCATTTAGGCACTAATTCTATAGATTTGGACCTTTGGCTGTTTTGATGCTTGCATTGAGGAATGTGATGATGATGATAAGTTTATGAAGTGAGGGACTGATGAAGTTCATTGTAGTGGGAAGTGTATATGATCTATACTTTGGATGCTAGATTTTCAAGTACAGAGCATTATTGAGTATGTAGACAGTTTATTTGCTGGTATGAAAAACAGATCCTCACTAACACTTTCCGAGTTCTTAACATCTTTTTGTGTGATGATCTTTCCATCTCGGGTATCATGCTACTAACCCTCCTCTGAACTCTCTTCAACTGTTTAAATGTTCTTCCAAAGGTAAGGAGCCAAAGATTGAACACAATACTCCAAATGTGGCCTAATCAGGGACCTATACTATAAAATTATAACATCTTTAGACTTTTATACAGTATTTCCATGATACAACCTAAAATCCTATTTGTCCTGCTGTTTGGATAGCTTAAGAGACTGATTAACTGAAACAACAATATCTTTTTCTTCATTAATAGTGTGAAGGTTATTCTGATCAAAATTATGATAACCCACATGCATTACCTTGCATTTAGTATTAAATAAATTATGCAATTAGAAAACACGTTTCATTTATTTGTCCAACATGCCGAATAATCTGAATGCAGTATCCTCCTAACTTGTCATTAGCAAATTTAAGTAAATTGATGACCATTCCTTTATCTGTATCATTGATGTAAATAAAAAAAGAACAAGGGTCCTAACACCTAAACCTGAGGTACCCTACTTTTGATTTTAATCCATTTTGACTGAAGTACATTTATAACCCCTGCTTTCTTCCATCCAACCAACCACTTTTCTATCCAATAAGCCAACTTATCTCTCACACTTCTTGATATTTTTTAAAATAAATCCTTTTATATGGCACATTGTCAAATGATTTCTGAAAATTTAGATATACCAAATCCACTTGTGCCCATACCCTCATAAGCATTAACCTCTTCAAAGAATGTCAAAAGATTAGCAAGATAAGATTTTCCCCATAGTAAAACCATGTAGGTTACCCCAAAAACATTTTTCATCTTGTTAAATGACTTTGCAAAGAAGCTTCTATCAGGATTACAAAAATGTTTCCCACCACTGATGTGAGATTACTAGACTTGTCATTGCAGATATATGGGAATTCCTCATTCAAGGTGAATAATTACAAGTCCCTAATCCTATCACAAAGGAGGTTCAACAGGTTACCCAGTTCTACTGGACAGGAACAATTGCACATTCTTGATTTGTTCAGGGCAGTAATTGGAATGGAAGACTAATCTAACTTGGTTAGATTTGAAGATAATGATAATAAAAATGCTTAAATTCTAGGTTATGAGTTATATTGGTGATTGGCTATTTAAATAAGAGGTGGTATGGCTGCTTATGTTGAGAATGAAGGCCAAAAATGGTAGAGAAGAGAATTAGTTAACATAGGTTATTATTAGAGGTTTCAAATGTAAAAAGTTTTTTTAATTGACAATTGTTATAGGCCACATGATCAAACAGAACGAGGTCAATGATAATTGCATAATGAGATTGTGGTTGTTACTAATAATAATGATACAATAATTATCAGACTTGAATTGTAGACACTTTGATTGGGATTGTGTTTAGTCAAATAGTTGGGCAGAGAGATTTCTTGAAGTGATTCAGGATGGTTTTCTGTGCTAAATGGTTAGAGCGCCAACTGGGTGGGTGGGAGATGGGTGCAATTTCTAATTAGAATGTGGTTGTAAGAGTTTAAATGTGTATGTGTGGGAATTCGGAGAAGAGAGACATTAATTAATTGAGTTTGATGTTGTGCTGCATGATGAGATAAACTAAATTGAATAGCTACTTTTTTAGGCCACAAGACGAGTTTATTACTAGTGGATTTGAAAAATAAGGTAAAGGTGATATGGGACAGGGAATTTTTTATTAAAGAAACGGCTTTTATTTCAAAATATTTATGTTCCTGAAAGAAAAAAGGATGATGGGGAAGATCAAACTGGTTTGGTTTACTAATGACATAAAGGAGAAAATGCAGGATAAGTGCTGTAAGTTAAACAAGTTTAAATTGACAGATAGGCTAGAAGGTTTATAGAACTGTATGAGAGCTAGTGATTTGATTGAAAAAGAAATTAATAAATGCAAGTTATAAGAAACAACAGGTTGATAACTTTAAAACCTAACAATATGGATTTTTTCATTATTTTAAATGTAAGCAAAATATCTTAAAATAAAGATGGGTCCTTAAAAGATGCTGATGCTAAGGGTTTTGTTGAAGACTTGAGACAACAAAGCTTTTAAATGTTCTGCTTTTGTAATAGAAGATTTTAGAAAAATGAGACTAAACATTTTATGGAAAATATTGAAATTGGCTTTAATTATTTAAATATTGATCTCTTGATGGTGAGTAGAAAGAAAAATTGAGAGATTAAAAATAAAGCACTACCTTTTAAAGGAGGTAAAAGATCACATATGTGATCCTTTTTCATTTTTTTGTTAGGTTAATAGATAGTTGTCATGGAAATTAGGGGATAGTTAGTTTTAATTCTATTATGAGAAAAATTCTAGTCTGATAAAATAATCTTTTATGAAATAAGTTACAGGAATGTAATATAGCAAAATAATGAACATGGTTTCATCAAAGGGAAATCTTGCATACTAAAATTGTTTTTTTTTTTTTGAGGATGAACCTGGATGATTGAAAGAATGTGGACTTGGTGTTTTTATAATTTAGAAAAAATTTGGTAAAGTGCTAGAAAAATATTGGTTAATAAAAGCATATCAGTAGGGGTTTGAGAAAGACTAATTCATATGTGGAAGTGTTTAGATGAGAGAAAAAAAAATTAGTATGGTCCAGTCAAACTGGACTCTAATTACTAGTTGAATGCTTAGCATATGCTTTTGCTTAATTGTATTAATAGGGCATAATTAGTAAGGTGAGAAGAGGACATTAAACTCTTGGGTATATCTAGCAGTATTGAGGATGTTGAGGTATTACAGAAGGACCTAGATTAATTGCTAAGTTCAATAAATATCTGGCAAATGACAGTTTAAGGTAATGCATTTGAGTTATCATAATTTGCATAATATTTAATATGGATGTGAACCCACTGAACTGTGTGACAGGAAGAGGATCTTGGCATAGTGATGGGTAAGTCTCAAGCCATTAAAACAGTGCTGTATTGCTGGAATTATATTTATAGACATTGAATACAAGTGTAGAGGTAATTATGTCTATATACTTCTGAACAGCTTAATATCATCTGAGAAAGGGTTCAGAGGATAACTACTAGCATGATTTTATTGATGGAAGGGTCATCTTATGGGGATATGTTAAGATATTTTAACTTTCTCATATGAAAAGAAGGGTAAGAGGTGGTCTTAATAAAGTTTACAAGATTGTCTGGTGAATCAACAGAATATAGGTGATTTTTGTTGTTGTTGTTGTATTCTAAAGATAATAGAACCAAAAGTCTGAAGTTGAACATTTGGAAAAGACAGGCTAGACTCCAGTTAACAGTGTTATTTCTTTAACGTGATGATTGCCTTACATAATTAGTTCCTATCAGCAGAATAGCATCTTACAAGAGTGTAAGAAGGATGGAATGGGGAAAAAAAACATGAAAAATATTTGGTGTAATTTACTTTTCTCAGGGGTGGGTGTGCAAATACTAAATAATCCCTTGTTGTCTATATGTTCATGTTTTTTCATAGTATACCTTTGAAGCATTTGCTAAAATAATTATAAATTTTTATCAGAATTCTGCTTGGAATTGTATGTAACTTGTGAGCTTTTGTTCTTAAACTTGCAAGACACAGGATATAAATACTTCTTAAAACGAAATGGTTTAATTTGATTTGAAAGTAAGTTTTTTTTTTAAATTGTATATACTAACTATACAAGTGTAGCTGAAATATTTTTATTACTCTTTTGAAGTGACACTGGTACTAATTTCATGAAACAAGTTTATTAAAGTTTTTAAACTGTGGAAAGGATGCAATAAAATTTGTTACTTGGAGTTGTATCTTTTTACTATACATTTACTCTAGCTTCAGAAAAATACATCATTATAGAAAACATGTTAAAACTTTATTGGCTCATTGGGCCTAATATTTGAATGCAGAAAGTATTAATGATAAAAATGTAGGCAAAATATTTTTCATAGCTTAAATTTAATTTTTTTTTTCTTCAGTAGTATTTCAAGTTGAACAAGATATACCAATTTGTAGTTTTTATGGTAAGTACAGAAATGATTAGAAATGTGGTTGGAATGGTACTATTCAAATTAAAAGCCCATTTCACTCATTATAATTTATCTATTGTATATAATGAAAAATATGTAGGTCAAATTTTTACCAAAAGTCATTAATATCCTAGTTCTGTCAAAAGTTTTGAAAACCTTTGAGTGTATCACTGGTGAAGTGTATTTATTCCCCCCCCCCCCCTGTCTTCCATGTTAGTATCATGACATAATGTTTTGGGATAACATAGGACCTATTGGTCCATCTCGGCTGTTCGACACTCTAAACTAAATTAACTTTAAAAAAACAAAAAAACTTGAAGCCAGCCCTTATCATTCATATATTTATGAAGCTTTTTCTTAAACTCATTTAAATTTAATGCCTCTACATCTGAAGGCAACCCATTCCAAAGGCCAACCACCCTGTTAGAAAAATAAAACTGTCTTAGCTGAAGATGACTCCTATGCTGCCAAAATTTATACTTGTGTCCCCCTAGTCCTACTGTTAAATATGTAAAAAGATGATGCATCAACACTATCAATTCCCTTTACCATCTTAAATACCTCAATCCCCCCCCCCAACTATTCTTTTTTCAAGGGAAAACAATTTGAGAGATTTTAGCCTCTCCTCATATGATGATCCCTTCATCCCAGGCACCATTCTAGTAACCTTTCTCTGAACCTTTCCAACAATTCAGTCTCTTTCCTAAGGTAAGGAGCCAAAGACTAAACACAATATTCCAAATGTAGCCTAGCCAGTGACCTGTACAATAAAATTGTAACCTCTGTAGACTTGTATTCTATATTTCTGTAGATACAACCTAAAATCCACTAGCAACAGCACATTACTTGGATGGCTTTAAAGACTGATCGACTATTACACCAAGATCCCTTTCTTTCATAACATTGTTAAGGTTATACCCATCCAAATTATACTTAT
>NW_013667399.1:12033-14014 GCF_000517525.1 Limulus polyphemus
AAAAGAGGAGTTACATTAGCTAACTTCCAATCTTCTGGTACCTGCCCACAATTCATGGACTGACAAAAAATAGTAGTAAGTTGTTTACATATCCAATCTTTAACCTCCTTCAAAACCCTTGTGGAAATATTATCTGGCCCAGGAGCTTATCGTTTTTTAAACTTCACAATTTTTTCTTAACAAGTTCAGAATTAATGCAGTCATCTTCTTTTATCTTGTTTCCACTTATCAACTGTTCAAGATGTGGAATTGTGCTTAAATCTTCTTTAGTAAAAACTGATTAAAAAGCAAAAATTTAATAACCCAGCCATCTCATAATCATCAGATACTAGCCTTCATTTATCATCCTTCAATGGTCCTACCCTCATTCTAATGTTTTGTTTACACTTACTGTATTCAAAATAAACCTTACTGTTAATTTTTACATTTTCAGCCAACCTTTTCTCATACATCCTTTTTTTATGTTCTAATTTCCTGTTTCACCAACTTTCTTGACATTCTATAAGCTTCAAATTCTCCTGTCATACCAGGCAATTTAAATTTATGATACTTTTCTTTAATTTTATCTCTTAAACTTATTGTGAGCCAACTTGGTTTTTTACTTGCAGCTACCATTTTCTTTCTATAAGAAATATGTTTACCTTGAATATTTAAAAATTTTCCACATCTGATCAGTGTCTCCAAATAACTCAGCTGCCCAATTTACAACAGATAATTCTTGTTGCATCCCTTTGAAATTTGTAACCAAAATATCATTATCTCCATACGCAACAAAACATCAAACATAATAGAGCAGTGATCATTTGCACCTAGAGGTTCCCCAATTTCCAACCTCTCGATCATTTCTTTATCTGAAGTTAAATAAATACAAAATAGCATTGTTTCTAGTAGGTTCCTTGACTAATTGGTGAAGAAAACCATCCTGAACAGTTTCTAAAAACCTTTCTCCCTCATGGTTTGACTGTAGCATTTCCCAATCTATATGCTTGAAATAAAAATCATCCATAATTATGACTTGATTAACAGCTGCAGTCTTATTCACATGGTAAAGTTTTTCACTAATTTCATCAGTATCATTTGGTGATCTATAACAAATCCTCACTAAAAGCTTTTACCCTTTATATCCATTAATAGAAACCCAAATGGATTCAATCTCCTTGCTATTATTATCTTTAATATCTTCCACTTGAACAGAATATAACTCACATTTTACATATAGTCACTCCTACCCTTCTCTTTAGTACTCTATCCCTATTAAATAACCTATAACTTTGTATTTCAAAGAAATTTCTGTCATCAACATCATCTACATTTAATAATGTTTCAGTTATTCCTATTATATCGAAAATCCTCCATCCATCCCAGTGCCCTAAAGTCATCTATTTTATTTCTTATTCTTTTAGCATTACAATAGTAACAATTAAGCCTACCCTTAAAACTACTACTTTACTAATTTCCTGTGCTAAACTTTTCTCTGCCTCTTATTTTTTTTTTGCATTTAGTTTTCCTGGCCCTCAATACTGTCTAGTCCTAGTTTATAACTACCTTTACAGCTGAGTTAATAGCCTTAGCAAACAAGCCAGCCCCTACTCCAACTAGCTCATTTCTTCCACTTAACTGATCCCACAAGTCCAACCAGCTTATCTGCTCATTTGTAGGTACTAACCTAAGCTTAGTATTTAGCCCTAGTGACCTACTTATAACTTCATCCCCACAGTTAATTCTGGGCAGTATCCCTGACAAAATTAAGTTATGGCCTTTTTCTTTAAATGCCTTTATCAACCTTTTGTACTTATTAATTAGTTTCTCTGAACTACCTTTCCCTACATCATTAGCCCCTACGTGCATCACAAAAACTGCATCTCTGCTAGCACCCTTTATTATATCCTCCACCTGTGCCCATGGGTGGCATAATCATGGCAGATTAATTTAATGAGTATTTATGAAAGTTAATTTATCCTAAAATCATGTTGACTTGATG
>NW_013667399.1:14893-29496 GCF_000517525.1 Limulus polyphemus
ATTATATATATCGAAACATGTAAACAACACAAGTATACAAATTGACTGTACTATACAGTTATGTTAAAAAATAAAAATAACATTCATTTCAAAGTTATTTCTGAAAGAGCTTTTCAACTCCCTAATTATGAAGTCATTAACCTCTTTTATGTAGTGGCAACATTAACTGAGAAGTAGCTTTACAACATGCTATACAAAGTAATATTACACCATATTTGTACTGGTATTTTCAAACTAAACAGTAACTTCAACATGCATGTGATTTACAGGTCAGAAACCACTCAGGTTCATTCATAGACATCCCTAATTTTGAACTACTTATCACATGGAAAGCAATCAGTTAACTGCACTCACTAACACAAGGACTTTTAACTTAATAATGGGATTCTCTATTACTCTTATAATACACCCATAACAAAAGAAAATGTGGGTGTATTTAGCAACATTGTAGCATACATCTTAAACCTACCATTCTGAAAACCATGACATTAATCATAACCAGCCTTATATTTGGTGTTGTAGATTGGGTGAAGATGCTTAAGTAACTTAGTGCTATGTTTCAATGGAAACTGGAAACTGAATACGCTCTTTTAACAGTAATAATTGAATTTTTGCAATTAAATCTTGAATGACCTTATTCTAACTTTGATTATTGATGCAATTGATCCTGAGTGGCATGTGATGTAGATGCTAAAATATTTTTGTAAAAGAAGCAATAATTAGAATTGGGTGTTATGAAATATTAATGTGTACACCATTCAATCTTATATAAGTGGAGAGTTGAACTTAATCATTTGGTAGTATATTGCTCTTAACACCAATGTTTTACTTTTTTGAGATGTGACATGTAGTTGTAGTGTAGGCACAGGAACCTGTTGGCTGCCCAACTACAATTTGGGCTATATATATATATATATATATTTGGGTTTATTAAAAAATAGTGCATTATTTTGTCTGAGAAAATATAAGCTATTTATAGCCTGTAGAAAAACTTGAATTTTACGATACGGTCTAAAATATTTTTGCAACCAGTGCACCAGTCTACATACCCCATCAATATCATGCAATTTCTGAACATGCACTATTTTGCACCAACAGTGATTTGCCACCTACATTGGTGCAGCCAATTCCCTGTACTATTCTCTCAGTCCTCAGTTTCTCAATTGCCATAGCATTGTTTAGACTTTTTTTTTCGCAATCAGTGCACCAGTCTATATATCCCATCAATTTTATGTCATTTCTGAATATGTACTTATTATGTGACTACTTTCCACCAATAGCATTGTGCCACCTATATTGGTGCAGCTAGCTCCCTCTGCTATTTGCACTCAATCCTAACTTTCTCGATTGACACAGCATTATTTAGACGTGTTTTTTCGCATGTGGCTACTGTTTATGAATGTGCTTCTTTGCTATTTCAATTTTTATTTTCAACAGTTTTATTTTACTGTGGTTGCATTAACTTGTTACAATTTTTTTTTGCATTTATTTCTTGTTATTGATATACAAGAGATTTTAGTATGAACTTCTGATCAAATAGAGTTCTGCTTTATCTGCAGAGGAGGTACAGGCCTTATTTCGCAGGGAGCTAGATTCATACATTCAGCTGGTGATTTCTTATTTTCAAAGTGACAATGTTTATGAGGAAGAATACAATCAGTGAGAAGACAATTTGGACTTTCTTTTTGCAATAACTCCTTATCTTAGTCTGTCACACTCTACTCCTCTTCAGAAGTTTTTACTTTTCACCAGTTGCTGTGCCATCACGTCATTCACTTTGGTTGAGAATTGCTATTCTCCTCCTTTCTTTTTAGTGCTTCAAGTTCTCCCACGGGATCTGTGGTAAGTTTTTCAACATGTACACTTCACACCTGGTTGATATACCCGTGGTAGGCACGGCTTATATGCCCTTTGTGTGGCTTTGCCCTTTTTTTACACAAGGGAGAATTAAGTATTTCACATCATCAGTGCTCTAACTTTGGTAAGTTAGATGTTTATGTGTCATTGGTCATCTAAGTTACTTTAGATGAATTGTAAGTTAGATATTGATTATTACTTTTTTTAGGTAAATTTAATTGTTTTGCATATTCATTTTAATATTACATAGTTTGTAGCATCGGCAATTTTTGTAGGTTTATTCAACATGGTTTCTTTCCATCTCACTCTTCTGTTCCTCATCTTTTGCTATTCTTCCCTTGGTTGTTTGACAAAGGCTTGTTCTCTTGACCATCTCTAGTTATTGAGCTGTATGGTTTCATCTTCCCCTGTCACTTCCCTCCTTTTTCTGCTTCTTTCAAGTCATGTGCCATTCACGTTCCTCTGATTTGCCTGACTGGGTCCCTTTTATGTGTTTTCTGTCTTCTCTTTGGACCTTTGTCTTCAGGTTCCATCTACCATCAAGACATTTTTCTTTCTACTCCTTCCTTGTAGACATCATCAATCAGATATTTCTGCCTTTAATGTTACCCGCTTGCTCTATCATTCCTCTTGTGTCATACTGTATCCTGACCAGTCCTTCCTCCCTCAGACTTATGCTGCCCATGATAGCTGTTTGATTTTCACATCCATTTCCTAACTTCCATCTCCTACCAGTACTTCCATTCCGATCTTGACTGGCTTCTTTGTCTGATTTGCTCCTTACAGTGTTATATGGCATGTCCTGCCTCCTTTGAGAATTCAAGCTCCCAAATTTTATTCTCTAGAACTCTTACGTTTCTCGTGATCTATCACCTGTCACGTTATGCACTCTGTTCCTAAGGTTGGATGAATGTTCCATGTCCTCTTCATAATTCCAGATGCAGGTTGTCTCTTCCCAATTGCATTAACGTTTGAGTGAGTTATGATTTTACCTATAATATCAGTTACAGCTATTACCCTGTTCTTATGGTTGAGTTGAGGCAATGCCATGACCCCATAATGCTGGTTTCGGTTTGTTGTACTTCTTGCTCCTATGGTTGTTTTGGGGGTTTGTTCGGTTTTAACTGAAAGCTCACTTCCTCTTCATAATTCCAGTTGCTTGATGTATGGCACTCTGTTTACCTATGGTTGGGGTTGATGGGTATATACAACACTGTCCACATGGCCTAGCCACACTGTTGATGTTATTTTTTTTCATCCTCAACCTCCTAATACCAAGGATGAGTTATGGAACCTCATCTTTCCTGTTGAGGTTGGGAATGTACATAGCTAATTATGTTTATATGTTGCTACAGTTTGCACCTCTCAGAACATATTATACAATTAATTTCCTTTTCCACTCATTTCATATAAGTTCCTTCTTCTTGGGCGAAGAGAATACTTGTTCTAGAAGTACCCCAAAAGTATGCTTCATTTTCATCTCCAAGCACACCTGTTCATTCTGGGTATTCACTTTATGCTTGGTTTCTATGCTATACTTAAACTGACCCCTCCACCTTAAGACTGTATTGAAAGTTAACATTTTTCTTACACTGAAAATGTATTTCCGATTCATACTTGCCTCCTTTCACACTTCCCACCTTTCCTCCCCATGGCTGGTGTTATTCTTTTAGAGCCTGACAATTCTTGAAAGTGAGGATTGAGCAGGAATAGCAGAAGGATGTAGCTGTGACAATATAGGTGACACAATGCTATTGGTGGAAAGTAGTCACATAATATGTACATGTTCAGAAATGGCATGGAATTGATGGGGTACATAGACTGATGTGCTGATTGCAAAGAAATTTTTAGCATTGCTTAGAGGGCAGATGGAGATCGAGATAGCTTAGTGTGGTAAGTATCTGTCAGAAATACATTTTTAGTGAAAGAAAAATGTCAACTTTTAAATCCTTCCAACAGGAAGAAATTCTCTCCCCTCACATCACACAATGACCACTTGTAGATAATGTGACTGAATGTGCAAGATTGCTTCATTTATAAGGACAGTTTACAAAAAATTTTCTTCCCACCACACCATACACACTTGTGATTGTAGCCCTACTAATATTTTATTGATTCCTGTGTCCATGAGTTAGTGTGCATTTAAACCCTCCTGAGATTTTGAACTGTTGTGTCTTAATTATTTTTTTAATTGAGTATACATCTTTTCAATCTGGTATTATAGCTTTCAAAAGTTTTTCTTTTGTTATCTTAAAGCTTTTTTCTAAAATGTTGATAACAAGACACTCCACAAGGTATAAAATTATTTGTAGTAGATTATGTTTTTTTCATGTACAGATTGGATCGCCTTTTCCTTCTCTTGGACACTGGCTCCTCTCCTGTCACAAGAAAAGCTGCTGCATTACAACTTGGAGATGTACAAAAGCTTCATCCTCATGAACTGCGCAACTTGTTGGCCAAAGTAGGTGTATGAGTTTTCATTTTTATTATCAACAATCTTGCTGTTTATAGCTGGGCAATTAGTGAGATTTGCTAAACAATTAATCATCGGGCTTATTAATCAATTAACATTCAAATATTCTCATGAGATGTCTAAACAAAGACAGAAAAACAAAATGCTTTCTCACTCGAGTTGATAAAAAAAAATTGTAATGCTACAATTCAAGTTTTGATACACACGGTGTGCATAAAACATATAACCCATTTTTCATTTTACTTAACAAAGAAACATAATGGCAATATTTCAATTGATTGGATATTTAAATAATTGGAAACCCTAGTTTTGATTAGTTGGTTATTTTTGTGAACTGTGAAACTAATTGATTAAATTGAACAAACTTGGTTTAATCCAAAATACTAATGAAAAATCATTAAAGCTGTATATAATTTATTGGATAGTTGAGTAATCAAAAACAACAAGGATTGGAAACGTTAATTTTGTGAAGTAATCAATTTAATCATAATTTTGATTGATTATTTTGCCAGATACTGATTGATATAATGTATGCGCATACATAATTCATTATATCAAGTTAATCACTCAGTTCTATTGCTGTTACCCATAATGCTTCTTCAAGGAACATTTCTTTTGACAAGTAATTGATTTTTAAATATGCAACAGGGGAAAAAAATGATCGATTTTCGTTTTGAAAAAAGAATTTGCTTTCAAAGCTATCTCAGTTATACTTATAGCAAAAGATAACAAAAGAACCATTTGGTACTTTGTTTTCATATTTGTAATAGAATAAAGCAGAAAATGCCATAATAAACATAACTGTATTTATCAAAGAATTGATTTTTAAAGACACCTCATTTATACTTATAGCAAGAAATAATAACAAAGGAAATATACAAAGAACATTTTACGACAGTTCATATGGACTGCTCCTGCCTTCTGTCTAGTTCTATGAGCAGCTGTTTGTGCTAGTAGCTACTAATTGTAGTATTCATACCTCATTGAAAAAAAGTGAAAAAATTTGTAAAAAATATTTTTTTTCTGGAAGTACTGCACAGGAAAAGTGTTTGGATTGTGCTCTTTAGTCATACGCAACTCATTGCATCAAAATGGTTCAATGTACAGAGCTCAAAATTTTCATTAGTTTTACTAATGTAAACTGTAATGTTTTTATATATTCAAAGTGGTACCGAATAATAATAGTTTTTTTAAGAACTCCAGTTTCTTAGTGCTACATTTTAAAATGACATCAAAAAAGATATAATCAAACCCTCGCATACGGTCTTAGTGAAAACCATGTTCTTCTTGCAAGGAAAGTACTTTTATTTAAAATTGTGTTCTGTTATAATAAAGAAATGGTTGTTGCACATACTACATTTATTTTTCTAATTGTCTGAATCTTGAATACCCAAAGTGTGAAATTGTTTGTGGTGCTATTAATAAATGGAGCAGGAGTTTTGGTTACATACATAGATACTGACATACACGTTATGTCCATTATAGTAAGATGATACTTTGGACTCTGTGCTAAGTTCTTCATCAGTTTGAGAGCTTAATATAGAAAGGTTCTGTATACATGGACAGTAACTTGTCCTGAGAGAAAACATAAAGAATGGTGGTACTCAGTTAGATTAGAAAAACACAATTAGGCTTAATCAGAACTAGAGAGGATTGGAACTCCTTTTCAGAGGCATGCATTGCAGTTCTAGTCTCACCTACTGATTTAAAAAACAAGGTTGAACCACTATTCTCACAGTCATCAGGTATAACCATTCTTTTTGAGCTTTCTCTTAGGTTAATGTTATTGTTCATGCATACAGAACTATTTTTAATTAACTCCATAGATCTGATGAAAAACTCAGTATAGAGTTCTTAAATGTCATCTCTGAAACTAGACAAAAGGCAGGAGTAAGTCTGTATGAAACTATTTAAAACTAATTTGTTTTAACTTTTTGTAAAAAATAATAGATAATAGAATAAAGCAAAAAAGCCATGATCTTCATATTTCATTTTTACAAAAAATTTATTTTTAAGATCTCATTTTAAAGAGTTCTAACAAAAAATAGCAAAAGGAAACATTTAGCACCTAATTTTCATGTTTGTTTGACATTAATATCTAATAGAGTAACAAAATCTGTGAATAGCATATTTCTATTTGGCTTTTAATGATAGCTCAGTTATAGCAAAAGAAGAGGAGATACCTTTTGTTCACAGCTTTTTTAGACAGAAATATAGAATAAAACAAAAAATCCATAATTACCTAAAATCAAGAGAACAATTTTGTAATAACTTTGCCATGATGAGTTTAGAACAGATCTTTATTCCTGCTTAGTTTTATCATTAAATATATAGTTTGTAACATGTAGAGACATCAGTTTGCATGTGGAATACATTATTTCACATATAAATTACTCACTGCATATACACTACCTAAATTGTCACTGTAGGATCAGTAATTGTTAAAAAAAACAACAAAAAACATTTGTTTGTTTATCCACTGGATAATCAGGCAAGTTAAGGTGCTATGTTGAAATGTTTCACAATTATGTATTATTAATAACTAACGAAAGTGAACAACAATCACAACATATGAAAATATTATGCATAGTTTCATTATAAACTTCATAGAGTTAGTATATTAATTGATACAAGGATTTACGAGTTAAACATTTAGAAATTCATATCCAAATTATATATGTTTTTATATTAAAGTAGAGGCATTATTATTGCTACAGTTTACAGGTTCTTCATAGTTATTTTCTTTGAGTACAACGCATATTTTATATAGTTTGTAAAAAAAATTTCAGTTGGTTGACAGTATCTGTTTTACTAAATATGTGGCACATGCTCTTGTCTCTAAAATAATTTTATTGTAATGAAATGTTAGTAGATTATTAAGTGGCAAGCAAGTTTATTAGTATCATTTTTATTTTTAGTGTATGTTCTTTTGACACTGTTTAGGTTATTCTGAGAATGTTGGGTTTGTTCTAAAGTATGTTACCACATTACCAATGTTTGTTCACAGAGTAGTGAATTTTTTTTGATAGTGATTGAACTTTTCATGTTCATTAAATGTATTCAAGCTGATTGAGAAAAGTTCTGAGAAATGGTGTGTCTGAAAATGCTAAAATTAGATCATTCTGAAGCATGAAATAATTAGGCTTACAGTGTGTTCTAAAAGTCATTTAGTAATAGAACTAATTATAAATTATTATTTGATGCCTATTTCGGGAATCATTGGATCAAATCTCAAGGTGCTATGAAATAGGCTCCACTGTTGTTAGAGTTGAGTGATTAGTGGTATATGATAATCAATTAATCAACAATTCCTATTAATCAGTTACATTCAGTTAATTGATTAGTACAATGCTCATAAAACCATGAGCAACAGAAAAAAGTTGGTGTTGGGTGCTGCTAGACAGTTGCCTTGCTTCTAGTCAGCCTTAGTAGCTTTGCCATAACAAAGACAGGGTGAGCAAGTTTGGCAATATTTTGGTTACTTGAATAGTTGGAAAAATAAGAAATGGAAATAATTGGAAATTATAATTTTGATCAATCGATTGGTGGAATAATCAAAAATAGTAACAATCTGATTAATTGATTTACTTGCAATTTGGAATAATCGATTAGTTTATGTGCCATTAATATGTGCCATTAATAGTAATTGATGTTTGTAGATAGTTGATGATATTGATTAATCAAATTGCCCAGCCTAACTGTGATTTGAACATATCTGATTATTTTTAAATTTAATTAATGTCCAATTTATTTGCTACAAGAACTTGATAGGAATGTTTCAGTGTATTTGCAAAGTCTTATTAACCATCTTGCTATGGACAGGTCAAAGGGTGGATATCAAAATTTAATTAAACAACTTTATTATAAATGTATGTCAGTAAAATTGGACATAGTCTATAATTCAAATTTTAATATTATATAGGTTTTCATTTTTTAAGTCGGAAGAAAATATTAAAAACAAAATGCTAAATATCCTTTTTTGTATCACATTGCATGTTTTACTGGTTAGTTTATATTATATTATGACTTCCATACAATGTATACAGTGGCTAATGAATTAGAACCTCAAATTTCAGACCTTGACAAGCTGGAATATAAATTAAGAACCTCACATCTTTTTTCATTTACATAGATATCAATATATTTAGCTAACCTACCAGAGTAGCCACTCCCACTACTACATTCTTTTCAAACCTCTTGTCTACTCATGCCTACTTCTCAATAGTATATGTTAATAACCGACAGAAAGAGCACATTCCAAACTACATAAATCTGACAGTTGTTTTGTAATTAGCTTGAAGTGGAAAACCATTTTACTGGAAATGTTGAAGTCTGTTGACTAAGTTGCTGCTCTGAACAGAAGTGAGTTTTTTTTAACCCACATATAGCTTAGTTAGAAAACCAGATAAGTTACAGTGATTTTATGTGTACCAGTATAGTGATTTTCTAATTTTTTGGGTTTCTAAAATGTATCTTTTAAATCTACAAAAAAATAATTTATCTCCCTCCTCCACTTGAGAGAATAAATAAGGCTTATGGCAAGGCTTAGCAAGTATGATGCATGAGTGCAAATCCATTTTGTAGCATTGTAAGTATTATAAATCATTGTTTTGTATTTATTGTTTTATGTTTTAAGAAGAATAACTAAAAATTAAGCATTTATGAATAAATGGTAATAATATTTGTACATGTTCATAACCATTTACACACCTTGTACACTACTAAATTCCAACCAATCCGGGAGGATAACTAACATCCAAGTACCTACCAAGTTTATTGGATTAGCCCAGACTTTTTACAGAGTCATATCATAAAACATTTTCTCATAGTTTTAAAACCTTAGACAATTCTCCTTGCAACCACTGTATTGTAAACAAGTAAAAAAAAATCCTCTCCCACTGTGTTCTCGTAGCCAGGATTATGGTTACAAAATAAATTGCTTTGTATTCCACATTTACAATACAAATTACATTAAGCAGATACTTTAAGTAAATTTTTAAATACATTGTTCTGAAAAGCTAGAGACATAAAGGTAATTAGTTGTAGTTTGTTAATTTCTTGTTGCACTGGGATACATTATCCAGTTTGAGAGGAATTGGCTTAAAACTAACACTGATAAAATGTACATGTGTGTGTGTGTGTGTGTAAAGAGAATAAAACATTATGAAAAGTAAAGTATTACTCTTAATTGTTTACATAATTAAATTTCTATTATTTAAAAGATTATATATATTTCAGGTAAATATTCTGTATCTTTTCTATTAATGTATTTTATTGGTTCTGATGAACCCTATCAATTGGCTTAAAATTCTCTATTGTCTTACCAGTTAATAAGAGATATGATGTTTCATCTTACTGGTTGTATAACCAGGAATAGGAGCAACAATAATTGTGGAAAACTTAAGATAATGAATTAATAAATTTGTGTAAATTCCATCGAGGGTAGGCAAGCTGGATCAGATGAAAAGAGAATTTTTCCTTAGTTTTCATGATTGATTGCAGAAAAAAAACAACTAGAATTTGCAAGTTTACAACATAAAAAGATCAATATTTTATAGATTAATTACTTAAGTGTCAATATTTTGACAATTAGCATAGGTACATAAGACACTGAGTATACAGCAATAACAAACTTGCATACATTCATCATTTACCATTATGTTTGTCCAGTGCATCGAGGTATGTATTTATGTAACACTTGTGTATATGATGTATAAGTAGTGGAAAATGAAAGTGTTTTATCCAACATACATGTCGGTGTAGGGAACATTCCAAACTAATTTTATTAAAACCTGTTATCTATACCATAATCATAAAAAAATGTATATATAATAATATAACATATATTTGTATGTGTATATATAACCTTCTCTTTTTTTAATGTGATAAAAATGTTTTCATTTAAAATAGTATTTTCAGGTGAAACTACATTTTATTATGAATCACATGAGATCTGTATAAATAATTTAAAATTTTGAATTATAAGAGTACATTAAGTCTTTTTAGTTTCTTTGTATGTACAACATTGTTGCATAATGTTGGGTAGTTGCTAATGGATTGTTTTTGTTAGGGTTGCTGATCCATATACTTTTCAAAGTCTGATTAAAATATTTTTAAGGGAAGAATGTGGGCATCTTTTTATCATGAATATTCTGTTGATAGACTTTATGATGTACAATGTCATATCTGATAAGTAAATAGACAAGATCAACAACTAAAAACTACAAGTGTCAGTTACACAGCAGATATTACATTCTTCTCATTTTCCTGATACAAGTATTTCTGTAAAGAAAAAACACATACTTAATAAGTAAACAAATGAACATACATGCATTAGTACTTGTATGCAAAAAACAACAAAAACACAACTTAAATGTAATATAAAGTATCATTTCCTAAAACACATTAATGTTTAATTAAATTTTACTGAAATTTGTGAGATGCACTTACTTTATAAGCATTACTGTATGCTAACTGACCATTATAATTACATAAAACTCAATGTCAATTTTCAAATAGTACCATAACAATTTTTTCCATGCTATCATGGTAAATAAATGTTCAAACTTTACAGAAACTGCACAAGCCTACAATAAAATAATACTTTTACATTGTTTACTTTACCTTTTTACACCAAACAATTCCTGTAAGATGTTAATTATGTTATCTGTTTCATTCTATTTTGATATGACAGTAACAAGCTAACATCATGTTTCATAGCTTTGTAATTAATTTGATTTGTTACCTAAACTACTAATTCCTCTGTCCACACAAACAACTTTTCCAATGTGTTCAACAACAGAAAAGTAAATTTACATTAAATACTGAAGTGGCAAGTCACATGTAGTCTTGAAAATAAATATTTGAGTAATATATTCTGCTAAAATCTGACAAACACACAAGTGACTGAATGTATAGGTCTGATATGTGAAATAATGTTAATCATAAAAGTGTGATAATTTACCTACTTCTGAGTGTTTAACAGTTACACACACATATATATATATGGGATCAAAGAATGGGAAGAGAATTGTTCTGAAGGTACAGTTTAGAAAAACTTAGAATGTACATGACAATTTATGAACAATTGTTTGAGATAGTGCATCCACTAAAACATTTTATTTGTTTTCAAAAGAATTAAGTATGTCCAAATTTAAAAATTTGAAAAGAAGCATTGTAAATAGCTAAGAATAATTTAGAATTAAATATTAAATCTTGTACAAAGTGATTTCACAGCTACATTTCTGTTTAGGTTAAAATTAGAAGTGTCACAATATTTTCCATTTTGCCCCCCTTTTTTATTGTTTAAGACATAAGAAAAACAAGCTATGAACATAATTTGAAATAGAATGTGTAAATGTATATTCTGAAGTGCCATTTCCCTTGTGATATTAGATATATTTCAGAGATAAGCCTTCTATTCATCAAACAGTTTGGTTTTATTGTCACAACTCTCGGTTGTTTACTCTTCCATGCCACTGCCTTAATTTGTAATTTCTTAAGCATCTGGTCTGTTTATTAGTGGCAAAAAAGATTGATTTTTCTTTTGCTGCATGCTGAATTTGGACATTTTATGCAACCATACATACATATATAAATATTTGTTTTATATACTGATAAAATCAGTTAATTTGCTGTTGTATAACTCATTAGGAAGTTACTATAAGCTTAGAGCCTCTTTTTCTAAAACTGTGTTTGTCAGTCTAGCTATAGTTTATGAATGTACTTGTAGGGTATAGGAAAGTATTTAAGCCGCTACATTGTACTATTTAAATGCTTGTTTATAAAGTACTTAATAAAGAAATGATCTTGAAGTTAGGGGTATACAGGTGTTTTACTTTCTCTTCTAAGAAATACAATTGATTTAAAAAGTAAGCATCATAGCACACTTAATTAACTAGTCACCTAAAATGACTTGTCATAAACAATATAGGATATAATGTTTTAAGATATAAGAACTGTAAAAGCTAAAAACAGTAGTGAAATACAGTTTGTACATTTAACGGTTTATTATAATTATTATAGGATATGACACATCATTACTGTCAGATTTTATGAATTAATGTTTTGGGGGCAATTTTATCACTCGTATATAGGAAGTGTGGAATTTGAGATGTTCAGTTATTTTTGTTTTAATAGGAATGAATATTTAGAGTTCTTTTATATATGGGTTTTAATTTTTTAAATCTTAAATGTAGCTCTTTAGTCATTTTTTTGTTCAGGTAATATTAAGCAAATAAGGAGGAAATAAAAGCCAAGAAAAAAAAACTGTAGTTATACCAGAATTTTACACAAAACCATTACAGTCTATTTTTGTGTAGAGTATATGTACATTATGACAAACAAGAATGTTGATAAATCTACCCTGACTAGAAACTTGAACCACACACACACACACACAAACTCTTTATTCAAGGATTATCCAACATCACTACCTGGTAACCTTATGCTATTAATAAATACATATATACCAACCTGTGGATATCAGTCATACATACACCACACTAGGCTAACTGCTAAACCAAGCATGGACACAGATGGTTTGATTTATCACTTGCACAACTAAACAGACACTCAGAGGTGGGAAGTTCACTATTTGGGATGTCAACAGATCAGCCATTACCACTGAGTTGAATCTCACATCATTGATTTGGAGATACGCATTAATAGCTGGGATAATAGCTTCAAGTAATTTACAGAATTTTTTTTTGTCTTTAATTTCCTGTACAACATTTTTCAGTCAGAAGGCTTTTACCAAAGAGGTTTATTTATTGTTACATGTGTACCTCTGTATTATATAATTAAGAAATGTATACAGGTGTTTTTTTTTGAAAATGCCTAAAATAAAGGTCATTTGTATGGTAGACAGACAATGACAGAATGGTGCATTTTATAGAGTGGTGACAAAATGGCAGTTTTCTTAAATTAAAAACTAAAAATTTTAAATGTACCTTTAAATATCATGTATCTAAGAAAAATACTAAATGTGGCTTTTTAATTTTGTCATTTCATTTTGTTGTGAATTGAACTCAAATACAATCTGTAACTGTTGATGTAATTGTTTGAAGTTTTTGTTTTTTATAAATATTCAAAGATTTTTCATTATTTATTTCAACATACACAAAATAAATTGTTATTCAAGATAAATAAAACTTTGGTAAAGACAAGATTAATTACATTAGAAATATATCTACATCTGTATTTAAATTAGAATTTTTTAAAAACTTTTATTTTAAAACTTCATGTAACTCTTTGATCACTTGATCCTGCATAGCTGTAAATCATTCATATATTTATAATATAAAAGTTTGCTCACTGTAACGGAGAGAATCACTTGGAGGATAAAAAAAATGTTAGTTATATTTTAACTACTGTGACATGCTTCTTTATATCCTTCTGCTTTAGTTTTACCTATTTTACAGAATGGCCAATCTAATGTAAAGAAGCACAACTTTGTGTTCTTTTCAAAATTTTGAAAATAAAGAATCTTTCTAAAATTATAATTTTCCTTATTATAATCCTCAAAAATATCAGTTTCACGTTTAAAGGTCAGATATTGTGAGTAACTACCCATAATACATTTTTACTTACGCACTCATGATGCTCTAATAACTCCTTAAACTCGAGCGGACACTACCAGTGTCTAGCCAAAAATCCAGATTTACCCATTGGATGGTGACAGCATTCGATAACATTTATGTCTCTTTGGCTAAAAACTAATCCAAACCATGTTGTTATCCACCTTTTATAAACAGAGTGGAAATTTTATATGTTATGGACATCATGAACATAATCTGGCAGAACGTGCAAAAAAACTATGGGTTTAAAGAGTTAAGTTGATGTAATAGTGTAAAGTTTTGTATTGAAAGTATATAATCTAAAAAAATTTCCTAAGTATCAATTTTGTAAAATATTAGTCAAATGACATTACTTATTAGCAATTATAAACACATAAAATTCATTAGTCCCCAACTAGCTGTATAGTAAACTACAAAAAAAAATCAACTGGTTCATTATTTAGATTGCATCTGATTTGTCTGAAGCTTCATTGTATGTGTGTATTTTAACAACACTTTCCTAAAATTTGGCTCTGGTCAAATTGATATGTAAAAATGAAGCAATTTTATGTAATTAACAATTGAAACCCTCACTACTTGGTTAACACCCATTATTAGAGAACTAAGAAAAACAAAGACAACTGTATGTTTAACAAATATTTGTAAAATCTACAACTGTCTTTGTTTTCCTTGCACATGAATGTTCTTTAAATACT
>NW_013667399.1:30452-36379 GCF_000517525.1 Limulus polyphemus
GTATCTATTTGTGGAGCATTGTTTAGTATCAATTTGCTGTTTAAGTTTACATGAAATAATGCCCATCTTAACAATCTAATGTTAGGAAAAAATTCCTGTCCCTGTACATCATTGTTGATGAATTGCTTTAACAAACCAAGCATTTGAGACTTTAACTATGGGAAAATTTTGTTGATAATTTTTAATCTTTTCCCAGTGTAAGCTAAGCTAACATTAACTGATTTTTAGACTGGATTCTACCCACATACCTGGTGATTAACAGGTGTTCTACTCAATTTTTATAGGAACAGAGATGCAGTTAAAGCTTTAGAATGGTATCTGGTATGCTCTAAAAATTTACCTATTATTAACTTGAAGTGCTAAAAAAAAACTGAGATCACTATAACTGAGGACCTGGTTGTTCAATTGGACAATGTATGTGGATACATAGAAAATAATATGAAATTCCACATAAATTTAAATTCTCTAGAAACACAGTTTAAGTTTATAAATATAATATTTTGAATTACATTATGATATTTCAGGGTAAAAACATGCTGTTAAACATTGAGGTTACTCAGTTTATTATACCATATCAGTTTAATAAACTTTGAGGTAACATGGAAACTGAAGTTGACAGTTAATTACATTTTAAACAATTAATACATAAGTATAAGTACATTCAACAAATTTTGAAGTCAGTTAGTAACAACTGTATTTTCCAAGTAATTTACAAACCAAGAGAGTTTTGTGTTGATTATTTACTAGTGAAGTTAAAATCAACACTATAGTCTATGTATAGAAATAAGTTACATTCAAAGCATCTTTTTCTAAAAACTGAAACTCTGTAAGTATATTGTTCTGTATATTTCCACAGAGGAAAGGTGGTTCTTCTGCTGCTGTTGATTGGACAGGCCGCATGACCTTTTCGAAGTTTGACATCAACAAAGTTATTCAGCATGGAGGTCACCTTTTGGCTTCAGAAGGAAAAGAATATGAATTAGATGAAACAACAGGTATTAATTTGAAATTGGAAGAATAACTTCACAAGTACAGAAATAAATATTATAAAGTAATTTAATTCAGTTTATAAAATGGAATTAGTGCCCAAAATTACTTCATATTTTTAGATTAAAATTTAAAAATTACAAAAATTGCACAAAAGAAATAAAACATTTTTTCACAGTACATCAACTAAACAAACTAGAAAAAGTATGTTTTAAGTTTTGTTGTCACTTTCTGCACATATAACGAATACATCTTGAGTACTGTTTTCTGTGTGAGATGGCACTGAATTTTTTTTTAATTATAAGGTGTGTGCAAAATGCTGAATGACTGCCTATATGAATATATACATTTTCATACTTGCTCGTTCTTTAACCCTTTTATCATCATATTCTCAAATTTATAATCAAAGAAACCATGGTATGTTTTGTAAATTGTAGATTGCTAATCCCAGTACTGCTATATTAATTTTTCAGTGTTATTTCTAATAAAATCTTAAGCTTTTTTTCTTCAGTACTTTAATGTTTCAACCCATTTGTTGTTGTTTTTTCAGTTCATTTTGATTACAGGAAAAGGTTTGAGAAAAATTGTTTGATATTACTTGAATATGCATTAGAAAGTTGCCATTTTGGGTAATACTTTGTAATATTGAATTGTACCCTGAAGTAGGTTTTATACTCCTTATATGCTCAAATGGTACAATATTTAGAAACATGTTTTGTGAAGTAGATGATTATATTCAAATGTTGTTAACTGATCCTTTGAGGCTGAGTATGCATGGCTAATCAGTGTTTCTTTATATCCAGTGAATTGATGGTTGTTCCAACAGAATGACTGGTATTTTACTTGTGTGATTCTAATATGTAGAAAAAATATATACATAAGAAGGCTCATAATTTATAAACTGAATGTAAAACAAAGTCGTGTCTGAAGTTGTATTTGATTAAACTATATAAATCTAGGTACTACTGACAAAGTTTCATTGAATTAGGAGCACTACAGTGATGAAAAAATATATGTTTATTCAACATTATAAACATTATTTTACTTATTCTAGTTATCAGAGGGTTATTATTGCACAATTTTCTCTTGGCTTATGCAAATAATTTCATTTTTCATAGGGAACTCGTATGGTATTTTGTAGAAAACGTTTGCAAAAAGTTTTAATTATGTTTTCTCGTTATTAGGTGTGAACTGTAAAGAGAAAGTTGCACTAGAACGTCAACTGTTGAATAAAAGATTGGGGCTAGATATAGCTGAGCGAATGGGAATAGACACAAATGATATATTCTCAAATGATGATCTTCAGCTTACTGCTAAAGAAGAAAAGAATGGAGAAGCAAAGAAGGTTTGTTTGATAATGAAGCTTATCATTAAAAATTGCATCTACTTTACTAAGTAGGTCAGCAGAAGTCAAAATTTGATAAATTTATAGTTATGAAGAATAACCTACACTATTTAAACAAAATAGAATAAAAGTGCCAAATGCACATATATAAGATTGGTGATATAACATATTTATTGTATTTTAAATGAACATACACTTGATTAAAAGTTGGGCTGGATGTGGCTTAGTGGTTAACATGCTGGGCCACAAATCAAATACAACAATCTGAGATGTGATGTTATTGAACACACATCACACTTTTAGCTTTGGGCATGATATACAAGTTACATTCTATCTCATTAATTCAGTTCAATAACTGAACAAAGCCATTGTGGCATGAGGTATTAATGACTGATTGCCTTCTTTCTGATCAATAGTTCAAAATTAAGGACAATTAACCTGAACCCTTGGGATCTTTGGTGTACATATGCATAAGGTGCCATTTAGGTTGAAATTCCAATTCCATTAGAAGATAATTTTTAACATAATTTATCTATTTTGTATTGTGATTATAATACAAGCTACATGAGTTATTCATAGCATTTTGAAACTAATAATTGTTTTGTATATAGTTATCTCCTCCTTATGAACAATTTCTAATTCATTTAATATTAGGAAAATGAAATGGAAATTTATCAAATATCTTTTTAGGATTATAGTGATCATCATATATATAGAATATTTTGGTTATTTTCCTTCTTTTTTTTTCAACCTCAGGCCTTATCTGAAGTTTTTGAAACAGAACTGTCACAAATCACTCCAAATCTAGGTGATAAAGACATTAGTAAAATTAGCAAAAGACGATCTCGTTTGTTGGCTAAACAAAAGTCCAAGGAATCCCCGGATTATATCTCCCAGAGGTTAGCTTGTTATTTTCATTATGTTACTTGTTTTATTAATTTGTAATGTAAAGGGTCTTTTAATGCAGGCTCTTAATCATATAAAAGTGATTAGATTATACATTAAAGAGTTTGCATTTTTTGTGGTTTTTATTTTGTTAATTTACAGAAGGAAATAACATTTTCAGAATTCTATAATCAGTGAATTCTCTAAGTCTAAATTAAATAGCTAATCTTGGTGGGCTTCATAAACCATTGTCTTAAGCTTATAGTATTTGTAGCTCTCAAGCGGTAAGTGTAAAAAGAAAAATTATACATCAGGTGTAATGATACATTATATTTGTGTTTTTAGTTTTGATAAAGATGGTGAGCCACAAGTTAAGAAACCTAGAAGAACCACTACTGTTCTTGTTGAACAACCATCTACAGAAGATACTCTTCTTCTTGACAATGTTCCTGATAATGAAAGTCTATGGGAAGAGGTATTTCACATGTATTCATTCTTTGTTGGAGATATTTTATGTAACTAAAACCCCATATGTGCCTAATAAGATGGTTCCCAAAGTTTTTAATTTCCATCGTCTTTCCCCCCCCCCCTCAACAAATTTGTATTATCAAAAAAAAAATCCTCCATGCAAAATCTTAGCTTGATTAGTAAATATTTAGGGGTGCCTTCAAGAGACTTGTTATTATTATCTAGGTTCATTTCTATTATGCCATATTTTATTTTACAAATATTATATGTTATAAAAATTTAATCCATGTTGCGTGTAATTAACACTAGCTAAACAGTACATATAAGCAGTTAGTGCAGATACAAAATTGATTGAGATCATACATTTGAAGGTCATTAAAATCATTCTGAGCAAACCAGCAACTCAATCCTAATAAAACAGGAAGACCAAAAACAATTCTTACTCCAAGTGTAGAAGAAATAAATTTCTAGACTGCAAGAAATTAACATTTGAAAAAGCTCATATTTTAATTTTTTCATTCATTGCATAATATATTTAATTTTTAAGACAAGCATTAATTTGAAATAAAGGCATTTTATTCTTTAATAATTCAAATATCTTAAATTGATAAAAAACATTTGTGAGATATTTTCTTTCACAAAGGAATAAATTGACAAGGTAAGACTGAAAAAAAACAATTTTTTACACTTATATTGAGGTGTATAAACCACGATAATGAAATTACTTTCTGTCTAGGAAAAGTCTGATCATAAGAGAATAAGCAAGTCACATTTTACACTAAAATCAACATTTTGGGGATCTTGAAAACTTATAAATGAACTATAAAATTCCTAATTATATTTTATCCAATTTCTTTGAAATGAAAGGTAGGAGTTGTGTAGAATTTAGTCATACTGTGTTTTCCAGTGAAAAGGAAAATGTAAAAAATTGTAGTTTTGATCAAAAAACAAAGATAAGCATAATGAAAAATAAATTTGCAATAATGGTTAACAACCATTTTGTCATCAAAGCACATTTGATGATAAGGTTTGGGCTAATAGCCCATAGCTAGTACAGCTGTAATATATACATTGAGTTCTAAAACAACATTGTTTAAAAACCTTTCTTTTAATGAAATTGGGAGAATATACAGAATTCAAGATTCCTCTGGTTTCTAATTTGCTATTAGCCAAATATCATTCAGCATGCCCTTATCATATTGCATTGAAGGTCAAAATACTGAAGTAATAATTAACACAGTGCAAAATAAAAACAACAGTTTTAATAAACCTTTGAAAACTAAATTTTAATATGATTGAGATAAAATGAAAAAAAAGGCAACATTTATTTTTACATTTAACATTTTTACTAGTTGTTAGTGATATTGAGAAAGTGCTAAAGAAAGTAAATATTTTTTATATACTGTTGTGTTATTAGCAAGAATACATATTTGTTATAATTATAAACTGCTGCCCAGTTAAGATTATTTTTCATAATTTTACAATAACTTCAGTTACAGTTTGAAAGTGTAACTTAACGAAACAACTACGGTGTTGGTATAATACAGGGTTGGTGAACCTCTTTAAGAGTATGTGCCCAAATTGTTGATAATTTTCAGAAAAATTCTTTTATGTGCCCATGGAAATTTTGAGCAGCAAAATTACTGTTATTATTATTAATTTTATGTATTATAAATATTTTATATATAATTATTATATTATATAATTAATAAAAAATTTTCATGTGCCACCTTGGGCACGCATGCCTGGTACAATATATTAGGTTTGTAGCATTGTACCTAAGAGAAACTTTAATACTTGAGTTAAAAAGTGTGCTTTGCATAGTTACTGCCTTGTTGTTATTTTAGAATATTTTAAACCTATCAGTATAACAATACTGAAATTAGTTCATGTTAATAGTACTTAGCATTTGCTTGAAAGTCTTTCTCATTATTTTGGTATAAGTGTAAGAAAAGCTATTAAGATGTTCAGGATATTATAATTCTGTGTATACTGATTGAAATCTAGGTTTACCTAGACCCTACACATTCTGTAGATATTATATAGTTTGTGCATTCTTTTTATTCAAAGTTTACAACTTGCACATAATGGTTTTTAATCGTTTAAGGTTTCTTGCATATGTTTATTACTGCATGAATTCTTCATAAAATATATCTTATGTTTAACCTTCATGATGTCAGAAAAACACGTAGGTTCAAGATACAAGATGACAAAAACCTTATAACCCGAGCACTTTCGAAAG
>NW_013667399.1:37312-77194 GCF_000517525.1 Limulus polyphemus
AACCCTATAACCCAAGAGCTTTCGAAAGGTGGACCTTTCTTCTTCAGTTTGCTCCTGAAGAAGAAAGGTCCATCTTTCGAAAGTGCTCGGGTTATAAGGTTTTTGTCATCTTGTATCTTGAACCTACGTGTTTTTCTGAAATTATGAAGGTTTAGTACTGCATGTGTGTTGCTGATATCAATTAATTATTTAATTGATCTAAAAACAATTTATAAAAAGTAGTAAAAAAATGTAAGCAATTCAGAATTTTTTCCAACAGTATAAATCCTCACTATAAGTAAACATATTTTGTATATGTACTTAATGACTTTTAGATGCTTCCTAGGCTTACCTGAGGTTTTTTATGCAACTAAGAGTAAAGGTGGCACCATATTTTAGTCCTGAACAACAACAACATATTCTCTATGCTTCATAACTTGAAAATAACTAATGCAATTTTTTGACCAGTTAAATACTAGTTAATACATCCTATTCTTAAAAAAATGGTGTGTTTGTGATGAGGAGTTTGCATGTGAAAACTTCAATGAAAAGTTGCAAGTTTAATTTAAAGACAGAATGAATTTAAAAAGTGGCAAATGTTATTGACCAGCGTGATGGAGCAAGAGTCAGTGGTTTGATTAAATACAAATTATAAGGAACTGATTGGAGAAGGAACTATAAATATCATTTCTTTTTGGGAGTAAACCACAAGCAGTGAAGTCAAAACTAGGAAAATTAATAACAATAAAGGTTGATTTCCCAGGAAAAGCTCTATGCAAAATATGCAACGAACTTCTACATTATGCTTTATGGGGGTTGCTATACTATTTTTCACATGGAACAACTAAAAACCACAAAGAACTATTAAATGACTAACCACATTTGGCTAATATACTGTAAAACTTAGGGGCATCATATCTCTCAAATATATGAAAAAATAAATAAAAGACTGGAGAAGGCACTGAAAGCTTCTAATTTTCAAAGTTTTCTTGGGAGAGCATACCCCTGAATACCCCTTTAGCATGCTGACTATTGGCCTCAAAATATTCCAGACTCTTTCCTTTGCCTATTCTCATCCACTAACAAGTAAAATTTGTACACTTGAAAATTAAGAAATAATCATTTTTTTTTAATGCTGGTTTACATTTTTCATAAATATGCAGATATCAAAATGGTTCACAAATTGTTAAACCCATGTTTGTGTAATGTGGCAAATAGAAACAGTTAATTTTATTTATTAGTGCTTTTAATTTTGTGTTATGTGTTTTACTACTTTTTATCTTATTTTATTACAATAATATTTTAAATTTTTATAGTCTAGGGAATGGCCATTAGAATCATTTTGTGATGAGGTCATGCAGGATTTGTTTAGTCCTTCATGGGAAGAACGACATGGTGCTGCCATAGCATTGAGAGAGATAGTAAAAATTCATGGCAAAGGAGCTGGCAAAACTGTTGATACACCCTCAAACCAGGTATTTGTAAATTTTGTTTAACATCTTTGAATAATTAATTTTTTGAGAAATTGAAGTTACCATTAGGTTATTAGTGTAATGTAGTCAGTTTTACTGATTATAAAATTTTTGAAGAATCATGTGTAATTTTCAACTTTAAAACTAAATTTAAATAAATGAAAATGTCTTTCTCTCAGTGCACTTCAGAAACCTAGAAAACATGAAACATGCAAGTAAACACACAAGCTGTGAAAGCTTGTAGTGTAAGTGTCAATTAACAAATTAGTTATCCGCTGGGATAAAAGGCACTAATTTTTGCTGATTCTTCTCCTCTTTTGTCTTATAAAAAAATGAATATTAACTTCTGATCAAAGGAAGTTACCCATTAAAACTAAAATATATTTACATAGTCAGGATCACAGTTAATGAAATGTAATGTTCGAATTATACTACTTATAATGAGTACAACATTTTTTAATTAGTTGGGTGCTCTCGGTGTTAATGATATCTTCCGACATAAATCCAATGTCTTGTGAGATTTGGGAAGCTTAGGAGATTTAGGGTAGTTTGAAATCGATATACTAAGATAATGTAGAATAATCATTATAATACATAATAAATTAGAAATAATAGAAAATGAGAGTAGATGTACCAAGTATTCTACTAACACAGTGTGTCTGTATTGTGGTAAAAGTTTCATTTGTTTAGGTTGATGTAAAACTACAAACTAATGCTTAGTTAGACTTGGCTTTACCAACTTAATAGATTTATTAGGTTAGTCCTATATCCATAAACTAAGCTATCAATATGAAATATTTTTGTTAGAAAAAATTTGTTCAGTGTTTATCTTTTTTTATTTCAAAAATGTTTTAAAAGAAAAGTATTTCTAGATTTGATTTTAATATCAGTTAAATATTCAAAATATGTTTTAAGTTGGTAATTATTTTTTAGTTATAAATCTATTTGTGTATGTGTTTTGAGCAGAAATACTTTTACACAGCTTTCAATTTCACTAGTTACACAAAACCAGTTTTAGAAAGTCTTGGTCATTCAGCTTTTGACAAGAATAAAAGCAAATTAATAAAGTTTCTTTCTTGTTATTTAACCTAATTTCTTAGCAAAAACTGATTTATTTCACATTTTGTAACCTGAGACTTAACAATAGTCATTTTGGCTTCACAAAAGTTGATAAGTCTGTGTTAAAATGTGTGTAGTTCATAGGTGTGTAGGCCAAACATATAGTTTCAATATAATACTAATTATTACAAATCAAAGTGGTATCAGTAATTATTTCTTTAAAATGTTTTTTTTTTTTCAAAAACAAAAAATAATTTTAGTCCTTGCACCTGGTACTAATAAATATACTACTAGACAAAGCATAGTTAAACAGTCATAAAACTTGTGTAGTTTCTACAAATATAGAAAACATAATAATTTATCTTCAAGGCACATTTTTAAATTGACACATTTAAAATGTTAATTAACAGTTTGAGCTCTACTTCATTTGTTTCATCAATATTGAGTATTGCTTAATTGTTGATAAGGAACATTTAAAGATAGTCACTATGCTTCTTTTTCTATATTGATTTACAACACATCTTTTGTTATTGCTAAAAACTATTCCAGACAGTTATTTTATTTGTCTGTGCAAGAAATCAAACTTTGCTATTTACATAAGGTCTAATTCTTTGTTTTAATTGCCCCAATAGTCAGATGATAAAAGGTAATTATAAAATGCTATAATACTTAGTTTATCTTAAGGTGCTCGAATACCTTCAAAAGCTGTGTTAAAATTTCATATTACTTTACTCTAAAGAGCATTTGATACATTTTTATCATTCTTGAATGAGTTATTTGGCTGTTTTATCTTTTAGATGGAGTTAGTAAATCAGCTGTGGCTTGAAGATTTGGCACTGAGATTGTTGTGTGTCCTAGCCTTAGATAAGTTTGGAGACTTCATTTCTGACCAAGTAAGCAACTGATATATATATGTCTGACATAGCAATAAACAAATATAAAATATATTAAAAGACAAGATTAAAAAATATGAAGTTAACTAGAAGGAAAAATATAAAAACATTTTGCATACAATCCTGATAATGCTTACAAGATAGACAGATGTTTTTCTAAAGATATGAGCAGGTAATAAATGCACAATAAAAAATGTTATTTATTAAATAATTTTATTAATTCATTTTACATTTGCTTACTTTTTTGTTCTGTATCTGCCAACATTCAAGTAAATTTCACTATAACTTTGGGCTGCATACCTTCATTAGTGTCATTTGGAATTTTTATGTTTTTTTATATATTAATATTTTGTATCAGTGCATGATCTTGCTCCTCTCTCTCCATTATTCTATAGAACAAACTTAAAGGTGTATAGCTTGTTAATCATTGTGAGTCTAGCAGTATAAACAGAAAGATGAGAGTTTATGGTCATTTCTGCTCTGGTAAATTTACTCAGTTATGAGCAAAATCACAAGCATTTAGAGAAATCCAGAATTTTTGCCAGTTTAGTTTATCTTAAAAGTCATGTTATGGAAAGTAATCTTACCTTGCAAGGTAAGGACAGTTTTAAAAGTTTCCTAATCATCCGGAAATAATACGATATACATCATTGACTTTTTCTCAAATTCAGATCTAATCTCTGTTCTATCTAGCTAATGTGTTCTTTCTTCTAAAAAACGTTTCCATGTTCAACAAATAAAAGTTATGTTTGCTTCCATTTAATATTGACATGGAGTTCTGCAAAGTGTGAAAGTACCTACTAGGATCACAAACATTCATCATCAGTTATATCTGTTAAATCACATAATAATGAACCACGATAGAGATTCATAATAGGGATTGAAAAGAATTGCACAAAACCCTAATAGAACGTACCGACAAAAAGCATCTTAAACAGCTTCAATTCAAACAACATTTTAAAACCTTTATTATTGATTGTGTACACATATAAAAATGCACAAAAAATTCATGTTAGACTTACAAGGAAAAGAAAATAATTTTTCTTTTTCTTATTCTCTTGCCAGCTTACAACAAAAATGTCTTGGTATATTGCACCCAAACCTTTTGTAGAATACTAAATAAGGTACTGCGAAGGTTGTAGGAGTATTGAAAAGTCGATTTGTTTCTTTTATAAAGGTTAAAAAACAAACTTCTAGTGGAAGCGATGTTATCATTACCTCTTGAAGTTAGCTTTCTTACAAAAATAGGTCGCTTGACTTCGCAATCTGAGGGCCACGGGTTCGAATCTCCATCACACCAAACATGCTAGGCCTTTCAGCTGTTGGGACATTATAATGTGATGGTCAATCCCACTATTCGTTCGTAAAAGAGTAGCCCAACAGTTGGCGGTAGGTAGTGATGACTAGCTGCCTTTCCTCTAATATTACACTGCTAAATTTGGGACGGCTAGCACAGATAGCCCTTGTGTAGCAGTGCGCAAAATTCAAAACAAACAAACAAACAACTCTTTAAAAAGCTTAAGTACAGAGTGAAACAAAATTACCAGACAGTAATAGATGAACATTAGATGACTGTTACATATAAATACTCAATGCTTTGTACACCGTACAGTCGGTGTCTTTAGGGAGCCAACTCCTATATTATGTATTAAGTGAAGGAGTAAAAAAATAAATCAATACACATATTAAATTTTGTTACACACATTCGTAGAATAATTACTTTAAAAGATACAAAGGTTTATTTAAAGCAATGTATTAGAAGTATATGTTTTATTTGGAAAGGATGCTTTTCTGCTGGTAAAATTATATATTATTTAGTGGGGGTTGTGTCTTAGTCTAGGCATATATTCGCCCTTTGCTATGCATTATATGTATTGAGAATTTAGTTACACGGAAACTATAAATGCTCACTATACTCTCAAACAACTCTCTTTGACAATCCTCAGCTGCAGCTTAACATTTTACATCTCAAATTAATGAGATCAAAAATTCAATAGCTACAATAAATTATCATGAACCATATCAGCTAGCTATCAAAAAAGTAATAATTGGAAACACTAATTTTGATTAGATGATTATTTTTGTGACATTAATCGATTTAATTGTAATTTCAAATAAGTTGTTATTTTACTTGATATTTAATTTTGTAATTTATGCTCACAGATGATCAAGTTAATCACCCAGCTCTAGTCATATTGTGTCTTAAAATCATGTAATAAAGGGAAAAATGATAGTTCCTTCACACAGAAATATTTCAGAAATGTAGCTCACATATCTATGAAAGGCTTTATTTTACGACTGGGAATGGTTTACAAGGAATCTCCAATAATGGCTAACAATAAAGTAAATTTCTCATTCTGTGTTATAGGTTGTGGCTCCTGTACGAGAAACCTGTGCCCAGGCTTTAGGTTCAGTTCTAAATTTAATGTGGCAATCTAGAGTGGAAGGGATACTACATATTGTTCTTCAGTTGATGGGGCATGAGGAGTGGGAAGCCCGGCATGGAGGATTGCTGGTTCTCAAATACTTGTTAGCTATTCGACTCGTAAGTTAAATAATTATAATATATGATTTTCATTTAAAAAAATTCATGTTTCAACGAAAACATTTGATTTTTTTCCTCAATGTTAAAAATTACTTCTTGGGCATCAATTACAATTCTAGATCCATTAAGCTGGCATCCATTATCATTTAGTGTTTATTCTACTTTTGTGTAATCAAAATAATTGTGATGAAAGCACTCTTTAAATTAAAACAAGTGTCATTGATAAAATGCATGTATATAAATGAAAACATAATGAGTTATGTTTGTAGGTGTTTTTATTTTAATGAATTAGGCATATTTGCTTAATTACAATGTATAATTATACTTCTCTGATAAACCTCAGTGTGAAGATTTTATCTGTTTATTTAAGAGGTTATGCAAAGCTGTTGTACATGGAAACTCCATTAGTAACCATTTTGAACATTAGCTCACAAATTCAGCTTTTTTGTTTAGTAATTTTGCCAATCTTCTAGTTCCCAAAATCTTAAACAACCAACTCTTAAATAGTAAAGCCTATCATTACATGTTGCTGTGCATATGATTTCTTTTTTCTCATGCTTTGTATGACAGGAGGATTAGATATTTAATAAACTAAAATAAGTTTCTACTTGAGTTGTAGAAACTTGTTATATTATAAGCTTACATTTAGTCTTACTCTGTATACTAAGTTGTAAATGAGTATCTCTTGCAGGTTTCTTAATACTAGCAGTTACTATCTTCATATGCATGTTGTTTTATTCATTTACTGAGTAGTTTATTTATTCCATCCATCAGCATGACCCTATCGAACAGCATAATGCAGAAGCTTACGCCGCGTATACCCCATGAAGGTTTTTTTATTGTTTTTCTTTCATTATCTTACCTAACAACTTTATATTTTTATGATTTTAATTACTTTTATAATAATAAACAGTTGAAATAAATGAAAAATAAAAAATCGTAATTGAATATCAAACATTTATATTTTATTTGTTATTTTTTGTACTACAACATTATACTTATTTTTCCAGGTTGTAGGTAAGTAATCAAACTATAAGAAAATAAAGATTGCAAAATAAAATTTATAGTACTGTTAGTAGTGATTACAAAATTTCCAAGTACTTATGGACAGAGTTTACGCTCTCACCTTTTCACACTTATTTTCTGTAGTTATTTTATTGCTAGTAGATAAGTTAGAAATTAGAATAAACAAAATGAATAGTACTCTGTTCTTTTCAGTACAGATAGTAAAGTTCCAAGTAAATCTCCTAAGAGTTTTTTCTAATCTATTAACACCTATTGTTATTCTACTGTTAGCGGCTGAAGTAGAAACCTGTTGAATATAAAGCAATGAATCACCATTTCTTTTTAGATGTTACTGTACTTTGACACCGTCAGAATCAAATAAGTTCATGTGGTGTAATTCCCAGAATTTTCCCTGCTTTGACAACACAGTGGGATAGGATATATCAACTCGTTGACAGTTTAATGGTTACATCGACAATTGTATAAAGTACTATAGAATGTTTATGAATTTGTAGAAAGTCTGGGCCGATCCAGTAAGTCAAAAAGTGGAAGTATCCTACAGAAACTATTCGGATCACTGCTCTGAGAACACAGTGGGATAGAATTTGGTGGCTTCTTTACAGTACAGTGATTGCAACAAGAAATTGTCTAAAGTACTTTATAAAAGTGAGAGAAAATATTTATGATATGGCTCTGTACAAAGTATAAAGTTGTATCCTATCCAATAAACTTGCTAGTTATGTTACTTGGTGGTCAGGATTTAGCATTGGTATAGGTGTAAATGCTTACGGACATCCTGTTTCCTATATTACCGTACTCACACAGTACAATGTAGTGTTTTCAGTAATATAAATATGGCTTGTTTTGGTTGGGCTGGTATCCTTGGTTTAGCCTTCTTAATCGTAACTTGAGAAACAACTTATTTACCAGCAAACTGCAAGTTCAACTGGGTGTTTATGTACAGATGTTCTTTTTCATGCATTAAGATCAGTTGATAAATTTATTTCTTAGACTTTCACAAATTACATAAATAAACTTTTCCTGATTTGCAAAGTCTTTAGTTTTGTATAATTTGTCTTTATTCTACCTCAATGTAAATGAATAGAAAAATAGCACAAGTTTCTACTCTGTAAAATATAGTAACATATTGACTACTATACATTACACACACACACACACATATATATAATGTTTTCAAATAAATATTTAACTGTCAGATATTTTTCTTCAAACATAAAACAGTAAATAAAAAATACTTGGAAAACAATGATCTGTACTACTTATGATACTACAAAGTCCTTGTTTGCACTCATGAGGCATACTTGCTAAGCCTCGTCCAAATTCACATGTAGAGATGGAAAATAATAAATTTTGTAGACTTTATATGAGCATTTTGGAATACAAAAAGTTATAAATTACTATACTGATACCCCAAAAACCCACTGTAATTTATTGGCTTCCTAACCAAATTGTATTTGGATCTAAAAAAATATAATTTCTATTAACAAAATAGCCTTGAAAGCAATACTTCAAACTTTCCAATGATATAAGAGCATTTCTCATTTAAATAATTTAGGAAGACTGATAGAATTATATAGAATAAATATATAGCTTTCAGTTGATTATAAAGTTATTGGTATATAAAAGTAGGCATAGATAAATAAGTCTTCTCAAATGATGAAGTGGTTGGCATAGCCAATATGGTAGGTTTGCTAAATATCATGATATCTCAGCAAATAGAAAAGTTAGGAGGCTCTTATTTTTTATTCTAGCTTGCTAATATCGAACATTTGAGTTTCTAATTCGTACAAAATTATAGATGCTATATTGTGGGTGTCATAAAATGTAATTTTACCAATCCCAGAAGGCCACATAACACACAAAAAATTGATATTTAGCCTTTTTTTTTAATATTTAGTTTAAAATTAAGAAACTAACTAAAGTATAATACTAAAATTTTAATTATTATCTATAATTTGATACCAAACTAATTGATATACATTTATAAAATAATAGCTAAATAAAATGTTGAATGTAAATCTAAATACATGATGGCATGCCTTCTGACTCCTACCCATCTTAAAAGCATGTTCATTAGTTTATGATTTTGGCATACTTCTTAAAGGTTATTGTTTCCAGCTTTCTTTTAAAATTACAATAGTGTCTTATCACATGTGTATGGATCACTAAATCTAATTTCCTTGATAAAAGCAAAAAAAAATAAGAAAGATATTGCAAATTGCTTGCTGCTTTTTAGGATGTGTAAAGTCAAATAATTTTTGACAATTAACTAATAAAGGTTGTAGCATAATTTGCCTAAAAAATTAGCTTTAAAGTTTTCTTTGTTTACTGGTATGAAGTAGAATGGTTTTTAATAACTAACAACACACTGTATTAATCTTATGCAATATTTTAAAACCTGCTTGTGGAAAATACTTTCAACTCTAATAAATAGCTTAGTAATTACAGTAATATACCGTACGTAGAAGTGTCAGTGTGTGTGTGCATTTCAGTTGCAACATTAGAACTGTGAAAATATTAACAAACATCACATTTATTGTCTTTAGGATATGACTTTGAGACTGTTACCTGTAGTGTTCCATCCTGTATTCCAAGGACTTCAAGATCCAGTGGATGATGTCAGTGCTGTTGCTGCTGCTGTCTTTGTTCCTGTTACAGATCAACTTGTAGAGGCACTGCCAGGAAAAGTATGATTTTTATTTTTTTTACAATACTCTTTACAGCAGGTAAGTTGTATTCTGAAACATGGTTACTTGTTAAATGATAATGAATATAACCATTCAGAAAAATACGTATTCACAAAGTTTCTTAACCATGAGTTTTAGCTAAGTTTTAGCATTTAAGTTTAGTTCTTATCTTAAAATTCAGTGAGACAAAGTACCACATCTGTGATTTTAGTATGCAGTCTTGCTAAGGAATGGTGATAAGCCTCTCTCATTCCACACATAACCCACTAAGTCAGTGATAACTATAACTGTGTAGTTTAAAAAAAAGCATACATTAATTATATTTTTCATAAGACTATTAGTATTAGGCCTATTATATTTTAATACTACATTCTATATCTAATCCCCTAGGGATTTTCAAGAATTAGAAGAGTTTGTAATAATAGCATTTCAACCACTTTTATTATACACTTCTAATTTTTGAAAATCCCTAAGGGATTAGATAATGAATGTAGTGTTAAAATGTAATAGGCCTAATACTAATAGTCTTATGATTGCAACAAGTATAATTAATTATTGTCATATTCCACCAGCTTGGAAAAATAATGTACATCAGACTTATTGTTGTTGGTATAGCAAATGATCACTTCTGTGTTTGATGAGTCCTAGTTGGCTCAAAAAGCTTTAGATTGAATGAAACACATAATTGGTAGTGGTTATTGTGAAGTTAGTGTGGTTTAAATACTGTTATTATATACCGTACTAATTCTTGTAAGTCTATAAGGGACTAGACAAAGGTTTTGTGTTTAAAGATATAATAGGCCTAATAGTAATGCCTTATGACTAGTATAGTTAATTATAATTGTGCTTGGCCACCTTGGAAAAGGCATTACACTATAACAATTATACACATTTTATTTCCTTTGGTAAATAAAGTTTATATGTAAGATGACTATTTGCATTTATGCTTTTTACAGGTATTATATATTTCTAGCTAGTTTGAATATATATTCAAAAATTATACTTAATAAAATTAAGGTGTCATAGCTTTGTCACATGGTTTAAATAAAACATCTTATGTACATCTAATAGTTGATACATGTAGTGATATGAAACTTGAGATATTAAACTATTTATTCATGGAACATCACTATATTCAATTTTTTTTTCTAATTAAGAGTTTTGTTTTATAGACACTGCTACTCACGTTTTCCTTCTGTTACACATTAAATAAAGTTCACCACCACAGAGATGTAACTTCTGATTAAGAAGTTAGCACACAGGATCACATACAAAAGTTATAATGGTTTTCAAATGAGACCCAAAACTCAAGCTCTTTTGAGTAATTCACTATTCTTTGAAAGCACTCAGGTTTAGGGTCTTGTTTGAAAACCATTAAAAAAATATAAACTGTAACTGTTTAAGCATTTAAGAAGCATGTGCATTTCTTATATTATTATATTTGTCTTCTACACATTATAATGATGGGTGCCAAGTAGAAAATTAACTTCAAATAGCAATCATTCACTTGAACATTATGTCAGAAGCACTGCACGTGTAACATACTTTTTATTATATATTACCCCTCAGCTACATTCTCTTCATATGACTTTCCACCTTAGTGGATGAAACCAAATTTTACTTGTTCTCTAATGATTTGTCAAACATAGTTGTATGTTTATATATTCTGTCTAATAATGTAGGATGTTTCATGCTGTGTTTAATTCGCTGTTAGCTAGTCATTTGTTAGACATAGATATTGGATAGAGGTGTAAATGTCCTGTCTAATAAAGTAGCTTGTTTGATACTGGTTTTAGATACCTGTAGTCTGATCATTTGGTTATCTGTAAGTTGTTTATAGCTTGCTAACATGAATTTTATCAGTTGTTAGTTTATACTTCTCCAATATGAGCCTATATACTTGATTTTTAGTAGCCTTTATACTAAGAAACAAAGTAAAGCTAACCCACTATAACTTACATAGAGAATGAGTACACATATGTAACATGGTATCACAACTCACTTTGTTAGTGCATCTGTTTATTGGCTAACGTTTACTGTTTGTAAGTGAATGTTTTTCTTAGCTTAATAATTTCATCATTTATAATAACAAGAATTTTCAGTGCAATAAAAAAATAGTTTGCATACCTACAAAGTTAGATAAGTACCAATTACCATTAGTTTGAAAACAAAATTTTTAAACTATGCATCACATTGTTTGTGGGTCCCTGATAACAAAAAAAAAGTAGAGTTAAAAAAAAATGTAAGTGATAAGATAATAAGAAAAGCAATTAATCTTGCTAACGTACTGCTGGGTCCCCTGTGTATTTTGCATAAGAATAAGAAGTGAATGACTTGTTCGGTTGGTAGTGAACTGTATAAAAACAGGTGTGTAGTTTGAGGATTAACTGAAATTTTTGTCTTCTAGAGTTGATTGTCAAATTGGTGAAAATGTTGAATAAGACATAGTGGAAACAGACACTATAGTTACATCTTAGATTGTCATAATTATTTCATAAAAGGCTATTTTCAATGTTTACAAAGTTCTGACTGGTAATGAAACTTTCTTTAACCATGTTATTCTTCGTCTGGAAAATTGTGGTTATATCAAAGGAAATTTCACAAACTTCTTGATAGCCAAAATACAGCACTTTCATTATTATCAAACTCCTTAAATTTTACCTTAAGTAAATGAACAGCATTTCTTACAACCTTGCACTGAACAAGAACACCTCACAAGAGACAATATAGTTTACACAATAATTTTCTGCAGTTACATGTCTTAACCCAATTCCCTGATTGCTTGCTTTATCAAAATGAATTTTTATCAGTATGGCATATAGGTGGTACGTAGCATTATGAACACCTTGCTAGCATTTAGAGTATTAATAATATGAGTATTATAAATACTTTATACTTTCAATTTGAATGTAGATTTTTTCTTAATACATTTAATTACAGATAAATGTGAGCACGTCTAATCAACTACTATATTATTCATTTACTACTGTTTTTTTTAATATTTGTGAAATTATGTGAATTTTTTCTTTGAAATGAAATGTACTTTTATCTGTTAAAGAAAAATATATGTCTATACCAAAAATAGATGAGGAAAGAAGTAATTGGAAACTTTAAATGTGTGTTTTATCAGTTACACAGTCACCTTTAACTACAAGTATACAGCATTCTCAGTAATATTTCAGATAATGATAAATTTGATTGTACATCCTAAAATAAATTATCTCAAATTACCAGTTCTGATAAAAAGTTAGCTATCAGGATCAGACACAAAAGGTGCAATGAATTTACAAAAAGAGACCTAAAACTCAAGCGGAGACTGTTCTTCTTCAGGAGAATAAAGGGTGATGATTTTTTGTCCCCCCCCCCCCAACACCACCACCAACTTTCCAATAAGGTACATAAACAATTTTGAATGTGCAAATCAGCAAGCTATGTGAAAATCACAACCGATATGACCTATAACATAGTATTTCTTTTGTCATTGCCACTCGCACAAACTCGAGTGCCACAGCATAGAACAAGATCATTAAGTTTTGCCACTTGAATCTTCATCCAATTTCCAGTTAGTACAATTTGTATGGGCTAAAAATTATCAAATTTTACAAATTTAGATAATATTTGACATACGCTGTAGCAAAAGCTCACATCAAAAGTTCACGACACTGACGTCTACTTAGTAGCTCCATCTAACCCCAACACACTCAATGAAAAAACTGTAGCCCTACTTAATACAAACTTGCATTCTCTGAGAAAATAGTTAAATTTTTGGTTCCATAAAAGCTACTATCTAATAATCTCAAACTAATTGTATCACTGTTATTTTTATTATATGTTTTAATGGCATAGATGTATGCTTTTGAGCATAATATTAGCCTCAATCTATTGTTTGTGTATGAATTTAATTCTTTCTTTGAATTATGAGAATAAACAATTAGACTATTTTTATTAATCAATATGAAATTTCTTATAGTATTCCTATTTTAAAATGTAAGCAATTCCTACAATATTTGAAATAAACTTGCTAATATAAATAATGTCTCAATCACTGCTATGTCTTTCAATTCCAGCCTGCCTGAAGCACTCTGGTTTTGGGCAGAAGGCCTTGTAGATGCTGGATATAGTAGATAGAGTGTGGGTAGCACATTGCTATACACTCTTCTTCACTTACTCTCGGAAGTTATTGTAAACGTGCAGAATCATGTATTCAAGTAATAACGTATATATATTATTTGTAGGTTCGCGTATGTATTGGCTTGTTTGTCACATGGAACTTTTAGTTCACCTTGTATGTACATATGTACATGTTTTATGACACATATTTGTTCCATATGGGTTGATTAAAACAATGTTGAGTACAAATTCATCATTGTTTACAAAATATGCTTTGTGACATTTTTATAATAGAAGCTGACAGACAATAATAACAGAAGAAGGCTATAATTTTATTGCAATCTAAAATTGTCCAGTACTATTTTCAGACTAAATGGTAATAAAACAGTATTGTGTTGAGTTGTGTATGTATTTCATGTTGATTTTTATTCTGTTTTCATTATTTAACATAATGGTTGCTGTTTTGATTCTGTATTTTATAAAGAAAAGTAAACATAAAAAAAACATTGATCCAGTCCTGATGCTGTGTTTTTAATACATTTGTAGACTTGGAAAGATTTGTATTTATCATTTCAGGTTCCAGAAGTTATAGCATCTTTATGGGATTCGTTACTAGAACTTGATGATTTAACAGCATCAACTAGCAGTATTCTAATGCTGTTATCTGCTCTTCTTTCCCATCCATCAAGAGAAAGCAGGTAATTAGTTAATGCTTCATAAACTGACAAATTGTGGTGTTTTCTTCGTCATCAGAAGCAGACATGTTTAAAATACATTCAAATAGTTATTTCTGACTAATGTATGGGGTCCAACATATTTATAAACAGACCCAAAGATATATATTTCTTTTTTCTTTCTGTATACTGGTAACACATTTCTCTGTTCTTAATGTATATAAAGGTCAGAAGTAGTAATTTGATGTAATATTTATACAATTTTTTTATTTCTCACACCTTTTTGATTTTTCATTTCAAATGGGTTAGTGTTATTATTTTAATTCTCTCATGTCTGGATATGTGCAGTCCACCCTGTGCAAAATTGCACCATTGAACTAATAATAATTATAGAAAATGAATTTGTGGTTGTTTTTCCACACATTAAAAAATATATACTTAGCAGAGTTGAAATTTATTCATTAAAAACCTATTTATTGAATTTTATGAGTAAAAAATTCAAATTTTAATTTTTGGTTGATTTCAACCTAAAACAAAATCATAAGTGTTTGTGAATTTCATGAATTTTTTTCTGAACTTAACATCTATCCATAATAATCCTAATAGCAATAATTTGTCCTTAGAATTTGAATACTAGTATACTTTTATCGCTTTTTAGCCGATCAGTTTCTCAACCTTTATTGTCATGGTGTGTGATTTAATAGCTCATATATCAGCTTCAAGGCGTTAAGGACAACAGGTCTAAAGATTTAGTGAAAGATATTTTCTGTTTTTTCAATCATAAAAGCTAATGTGTCTAATTCAGTGGAGATTTGCATAGTGATAGGAACAAAGTGATGAAGTTTAACTTTGCGATATGTTGCTAGAAAAAAAATGTTTGTGATAACTTCTGCTACAACTACAGTCCTAATTGTTTTTTCTAAACTTGTTTTATCAGTTTACACATCATTTCAATTATGATGTTGAAGTATGATAGAAAGTGTTCTGGAACAAGATGAAGTAAGCTTTGTTAACAACACATCAACACTTCCATGTGTATTTGGTTTTTTGTTTTAATCAATATTTATATTAACCTAAGGTTCTATTTCCAGGTTTTTAAATTCTTAATCCTTACTAAAAAGTGAAAGATATTGATAACAATCATTATGATAAAAATCTACAGACAATGAAATCACAGTACTTTCATAAGAAACTTCTGATGAGCATTCTTCAAAATTATGATCAGAGTATTTAACTAATATGTTCAGTTTTACTCTAAAAAATGTTTTCTGAATAGGAATGAATGTTATTGATATCTTAAGATAATAATGGAACAGAATTTCGTATTGACTGCTTCTGTTTTGGTTTTTGAAGTTAATGATATTTGATGCATTTTTCTGACAGTGAAAAACTTGAGGTTAGAATTCAAAATGTTTACCTAAAGAACTAAAGTAGGAGCTGTCAAAAAGTAATTTTTACAAAGAAAGAAAAAGTGTGGGCTCTATTGTTTCAGATTAAGCTATTTAAGAGAGACAGTATATTCTTGGAGGCAAATTTTTTTTATGAACTCAAACCAAAAATAATAAAATATTACACTACTGTGTCTGTTTTAAGTTATTGTATTTGGGTTAGATTTATGAACAGTACTATATACTACACATTCTGTATACTTAGACAACATGTATTTTATATAAAATGTTGATTAATATTATATTGTTTTGTAGAGTATTTTTGTACAGAAAATTTCTATACTAATAACAGAGTTTGATAATTGTTTTATTATTATAAATGTATTCATATTTGGAGCAGTTGTATACTTTGGAGATACGTAGATTTTTAGTTTTAATTTAGTATTTTCTGATTATTACTTTTTCAGTTTAGAGATGCCATTGGCTGATTTTGTACCTAGATTATGGCCATTTTTAGGACACAGTTCTTCAGTTGTACGTAAATCAGCACTTCAAACGTTGGTAACTTTAACAACAAAATGTAAACAACAGGTGAGAGAATAGGTTAATTTTGTTGCATTTTTAAGTACTGAAAAATTTTATGTTTTTGTACTTAAAGTTTGAAGTGCTTAGAACTAAAGATGTTATTTTAAATCAAAAGATAGATGAAACATTAGTAATGATTAATTGTTTATAATCTTTTGTGTTGATGACTTCAGTTGTTACATTATTAATTTTGTTTTTGTGAGTAACATTCAATATGATGTATTTTGTTAAACTACACAGAAATACTAAATCCTCATGTACATGGATAATTTGTTATTGAACTGAGAGCCAAGTTTAGCTTCATATCATGATCATAGGGTTTGCACAGGTCATGAAAATCCTGGAAAGTAATAACATTTTAAAAACAAATTCAGTACTGGAAACCATGAAAAATCTGGTTTTTAAAAGGAGGTTTATTGTGTTTATTATATTAGTTTTGTAAAAATTATAACTAGAAAATGCAATTTGTCAAATGGGAAATATGCTGATTTGGCACAACTGATCACTAACAGGCTTTGAACTGTGTATCTCTGTCTGCAAATGAACATATATCACTTGAGTATTGTTGGAATTATATTCTTAGTATAAAATAAGCTCCAAATTCTTGGCAGAAGCCTAAAATCATGAAGTTGTTGGTAAGATGAATAACATGAATGTTTCAGTTTTCCTAATTCTGTTTTAAACATAAATATTTCAAAAGTAATTAACAATGTTTCTAACCTTAGTTCTTTATCAGTTAGTGCCTAAAATGTATTAATAAAAATAGAGAGAGAAATGCAAATCCAAACAGAAACAGTATAAAAGAATGAATTTTATAAATCTGACTGCCCTAGCATGAAAGAGTCTAATAGTTGCCATTAAAGATAGCCCATCAGATTAAGTCACCCTTTATTTATACAGCGATTGATCTAGACCAGAACATTTTTAGAAACATTTAGAAATATTGATTATTAAATGTTTCAGAGAAAATCTTCTACATTTACGGGATAATCAGGACTATATGTATAGTGTTGTGATGTGTATTATTAACATTAATTTGTCTGTGTGTTGTTAGTTTTTTGTTTTTTCAACTCTAAAATAAATTAAATTCTTTCCAAAAAATGATTCAACATTTTACTTGGAATTATCATACCCTGTGTTGACTGTTACACATGACTGCACCATTGACAACAAATAAAATTATTCAGAACAATTATTGTTTTCGATAATGTTTAAACATGAATATGTGTTATCCTACATGATAACCTACAGCTGAACACCAAATTGAAGTTTAAAGTTTATATTTTTAACAAGGTTTTCAGTTCTGTTCAATTGTGATTAACACTTCAAGTTTTTAGATAATTTCATTTTGCTTTATTTAATAAGTGTCATCTAAAATATTTCATCATACCAAATAGAAGTACTAGGAATCAAAATATGTATGGAACTTGTGATGGTGATAATATAGTTAATGATACAAGCTTATATTATCTATTACAATTTTTGTGGTAGGTATATGAATAACACAACTACCAATCTAAGAATACATGATTTAATTTTATTGCATGATGTCCCAAACAAACTATGTGGACACTTATTTCATCTTGTTGCATTCATTGATCATTTTGTGCACAGTGCTAAAACACTTACCAGTACTTCATTTTGTGAGAGTCTAATAAACTTATTTTTAACTTTAATTAAACATGAAATAATTTCCGATAGTTATGTGAGGCCTAATGGATAATTCAATCATACTAAATACAATTTTCTTTTTTTTTATGGCTGGTCATTTTATGATGTAGTTAAACAAATTCTACTGTAATGGCCAAACATGATGAGCAGATAAACACTTTCCAAGCATGGATTTGCAACGAATTTTTTATTTTTAGCTTGTGTTTTTCTGTTTGGTGTAAACCAAAATGTTAATTTAGGGCTTTTAAGTAACTTCATGAAGTAATGGAATTGCAGGTTCTCAGTTTTGGTAACGATGGTTGGAAAAACTGTAAGTGATGCAGTTTTAGACATTACCATGTGGTACAGTAAAAGACTTGAGCAAATAATTGTGACTAGTTTGCCAACTTGTCATATAGAGATTTAGGCATTATAGGCTGAAACAATCCTCTGCTTAATTGTACATGCAAATTATATATTCAATTTATGCTCTCTTTTTTTACCCCAGTTATGTGAAAAGTGGCTTCCTCTAGTTTTATCTGATGCCTTAAGACTTTTGTATCAACGATGTTTGCTGGAAAACATTGAAGAAATATTGCAACTCTCATATCAGGTACAGAAAAAGATGGATTTTATATTCAAACACTTATGTATTTGAAGTGTTTTGAAATGTTTTATTTGGGGAGGGGTTGTTTCTATTAAACCTTAATGGAGAAAAATCAGACACTTATTGTCAGTTATGATTAACTTTATTAATTTTTTTATATGGTACTTTAATTTTTTTCTTCTTTCTTTCTTCAGTAGGAATAACTTTTTGGATGAAATATATAAAGTATTGTTAATTTACTGGATTTAATTATTATAAATTTACAGTACTTTTTCTGTTAATTTTGTGCTGTGCTAAACCTCTTATAGTTTTGCTAACCAGATGGTTTTTAATATCTTGCTGAAACAGTAGTAATTAAATTGTTGTTTGTTTATTTTAATCTTTGTAAATGTATGAGTATATTCATATGTAAATGATAATTGCTAACTTTTATTAAAAAATATTTACACACACACATCCATTTCACTCAAAAAGTTATTTCTGTTGAAAAAAAATTGGGGGAAAGATATATGTAAATTTCAAAATCCTGCACAATTTCCAGATGATATCAGAGATGATGTAAAGAGGTCTACTACAACTAAAAGATTTATCTTTCAGTGTTGGTATTTGTAAACTTAAGTTTATAATTTATGAGCAACCTTTTTTTTACATTTTGTGGTCTTGTAAATTGTATTTTTATTATTATTAGGAAATATTGGGAATATTTCTAAAACACAAACCAAGACTACCTATTGTTTAACCTATGATTAGAATTATTATTCATTACAATTACATATGACTTTAATAACATATAGAAAAATATTTTATAATTTGCCAATAAATTGCAACTAGTTTTTAAATCGCAAATTTAAAGAATTATGGTATTTATAGAACTTCAAACTAGAGTAGTAAGCATAAGAAATGTTACACCTCACGCTGAAATCCATTTAGTGAATTTGTCTTATGGCATAAATAATTATATTTGGAGAAAAATTTCACTTTTTTATTTTGCTTTTTGTTATTGTCAGGCATGGAAGCAGGTTGTTACAAGAGCACCACTAGGAAGTCTTCTTACTGCAGCCTGCCCTTTTCTGAGTGGCTGGTTGTGTATGATGATGCAACCTGCTCAATTAGCTATCAATCCTGCTGTGATAACCACTTGGTTGGAGATAAAACATAAAATTAAGGTAATATTTGTTATTAGTTTAATATGGTATGAAGAATATTTCGTTAAGTAGTGCTATTGTTCAAGGGAATTACTTACAATGCAGAATAGTGCATAATTTTTGTTTCTCTTATAAAGCTATATCTGACCACTCAATAAAAATCACTGTATTTGATACTTTTTATTAATATTAACAAATTAAAAAAAATTCTGTACTCTTTTAACCCTCTCTGCCCAGACATCATTTACTGCGCATGTTACAAAGGTTTAGTGGCTTACATTAAAAATTTTATTAAATTACTTTTTGTTTATGGCATACCAATTAGTATAGCATAAAATTGTGGCTAATAATCCACATTTTAATAGTATACAAGTTTCAAGTTCTTAATTTTATAAGGCAATATTTAAAAAAAATCCTGAATTTCTCTTAGTGTGAGAAATGTGACATATGTTCTTTAGACTTCCCCTCTTCTCTACTTTATTCACCACCCCTCTAATAAGTATGAAATTTAATGTAAATTACTCACAGTAAAATCATCAATGCTCAGACAAACCATAATTGTTATAGCCTTCAATCTTAGCTATCAAATAGAAAATCAGACCCCTCTTGCCACACTCACCTGTCATCCTCTCTTTCAGAATTTTCTTAACTTTAATTTTGTATTATGTATAACAAATAGAAAGCCAAGGTTTTCATTTATCAAATGATGTACTATATTACACTTTTTTTCTGAATGGAGAATTGTCAATTTCTCTGTTAGTACAAGCTTTGTTCCCTAGTGAAAGATAATGACTAGCTTGGATGAATTTGTAGTGGCTCTTGTCACATAGTTAGAAAGCCAGAAAAATTGAGATAGTAAGGGAAAATTGTCTACTTGTTGCATGTTATTATTCTATGTTCTTTGATCCATTATTTAATTAAATATGAATTATTTAATGTATTACTACCATTAGTATAAAAAAAGTAGGGTTAAGTGTCGCTAGTCGACAACTACAAAAAATAAGATCCAAGTACTTTATTTCTTGTTTTTCATATTTATTTTTATTTATTATTATATGAGTAACTAAAATGTAAAAATATGGATTTTATAGTGAGTAATTACATTAAATTTTGTATTTATTGCAAGGGGTTGAAAATAGAGAAAAGGGGATGCCGAGAAAAAATGTCATTTCTCAAACTAGGGAATATTCAGGAATTTTTTAAACATTGCCTTATAAAATTAAGAACTTGTGTACTATTAAAATATGGATTATTAGCTACAGTTTTATGCTATACTAATTGGTATAACATAGACAAGTAGCACTTTAATTAAATTTTGAATGTAAGTCACTAAAACCTTGTGACATATGCAGTAAAGGATGCCTGTGGAAATAGAGTTAAAAAATTGTCTGTGACAGGCACATGTTCTTGTTTCCTGTGTAGTTCGTGATCTTAGCTAAGCCTTTGTTGCTATGAGCTTCCTATAAACATCCGACATACAGCTTGTTACTTTTCTGTAACATTGTAAAAGTTATGAAGATAGATGTCAAAGTAATAAAAAAATGTGATTGTAAGAAAAAGACAGTTAAACAAATGTTAACAGTCAGAAACCAGGAATGTTAGTGTTTTTGCCAGATGAGAAGTTATTTAAATTTTAAACAATACAAAATAAGATAGTGAAAATGTAGAAAAACTTGTTGCCAATGGCTGAATAATGGTCATGTTATTGATCCAAAAGACCCTGCACGAATGATATTGGAGATGATGTGAAACAATTATTTCTGCTAAGAAGTTTACTACAACTAAAAACTTTAGCTTCTACCTAACAAAAATGGAAGATAATTATTCAGTTAAAGATGTATTGTATTGTTTCTGCTGCAGATTGCTCAATAAAGATTTTCTTGACTGATAATGATATGAATGGTACGAAAAGCATGAGCTAATCATTGGGAAACTTATAAAAGATTGAAAGAACTAGAAGAAAATTTATGGAAGAAATCAGTTAAAAATAAAATGAGCTTGTAATTAAGTCTGAAACTAAGTATTGGAAAGATGTGTTAGGCATACTTAAACCTACTACATTATATAGTGTCTAGTGCAGCAGTGTCTTCTTTTCTGAGAAACTTTAGACCAGTGATTCTGAACGTGGGGCAATTTGAAAATGCTACAATAATAAAAATTTCTCATTTGGGTGTGAAATTTTGGTAAATCTCTAAATTTTAAATTATATTATTATACCTTTTCATCACCAAATTTGTTTTTATATTAAGGGGGGCTTCAAATTTTTTGAGGTGGAGCATGGAGCAAATAAGGTTAAGAACCACTGCTTTAGACCTTTTAGACAAGCAAGAATGTTTCTTACGTTTATTGATGTTTTTTGATATGTTTGTTGCTGTAATGAAAGAACATTTGAGGAAAGTAAGAATGATAAGAGGCTGAATTCTTGGATAAAGTATTTCGAATTATCTGCTACAGGCACTACCTGATAAAATTGTTCAAAGCATTATGAGACTGGTTACATATTATTGGATTGTACTTCAGATATTGGTCATAAAGAACAGATGACAATAATTGTACAATTCTTCAAGTTAAATTGCAATGAAGTTTAAATTAAAAACTTACATTTGAAAAAAATGAATTTTAAAATGAAAATTGTATCCTTTTTAATTTCTTTTTTTGTCTAAGAATTGTTTTCAAAATCCTAAATATTTGATTTTTAATGTTAATTTCAAAGTGAAATTTACTATTTGATTTGCACATAATAATAAGTGTGTATGTTGCAACATATAGTATAGTACATTTTATTTTTAGTGATATATCATTTAGTTAGCCTACAAAAAATGAATAACACATTTGAATATTTTACCTAGGGCAGCAAAATACATCTGCCTAGGACAGAACCCTAAGTCAAATACTGCAAGAAAGCCAGACAATTTTTGAGAAAGTACTCATTTGCTTGCGTATGTCAGTAAGAAAAGTATGAAAGGAAACATTAACATGTGCTGTGCTGTCAGCATGCAACAAGAGTACTACAATGTTAACTAAATAAAGTTCTATAACAGCTGCTGTGGTTGGGTATGGCCTTGATTTTCGGCTATCTATAAAAGTAAAGTTAGCTGAGCACTTTAATCTTCTGTTTGCTCCAACATTACTCTAACTAAGCTAGTTTATTATACAATTGTGGCAAGAAGTCATTAAATACATCAATAATTCAGTACTTCATATCAGCATGCTTTGAACTAGAAAAAATTTCACATGTATTTGCCTAACCTATTATTCTAAATGTCTGTGTTTTCCCTTTTTATCTCATTATTTGTGGTAAATTTTTTGTCTCAAGCATTTTCTGCTGCTGAAATATTTAATATAACAACAATATAGATAATCAAAATATTGATGGTTTTCTGGTTCTCTTTTACTTATCCTTTATTATCTGTGCTCTTTATTATGTTTCTCTTATCTTTGTTGTATTTGTATCAACTGTGCTCTCGGTAAATGTTTGTCACTTGCATATTCAAAATAATCTTGTTTTAGGAAAAAAGTCATGGTAAGGGAAGAAAGTCAAGCAGTTCAGAAGCTCATATAAAAGATGGGCCAGAGCAGTATTACCTAGGTGGAGTAGAATCTCTTAGTGACAGCTCCTTGGAACGTGATAAATGTGTTATGAGGGCCAGGCACATCGCGGCAAGGTAAGTTCAAGTACATTTTAGTTTTTGTGTGGCTGTAAACTCATATTTTCAACAGATCTAATCAGATGAATCATGTACTAAGCTTATGATACATATCCCGTTGCACATAATAGCAATGTCAATTATTTATATTATATTATCTTTTTCTTTTTTTTTACTTACACCAATATTTGCTATTGATATCATTTTCATGCTGTACCTTTCAATCTATTATCTTTCACCATTAAATAATTTTGGCCTGCTATGCAGTGCAACAAAGGTATATTATTTTTTCATCTAGCTTTGCAACTACTGTTCCATTTAGCTTTATTTTGTATTGAAAATTTAACAAGATATAGTTATAAAATCATCAGAGATTCATGCATTCATAATGTTTTTTGTGCTGGATCCTTTAATACTATTTTTTCTTGTTTGATTTGTATGTAATGTTGAAATGTTTCATTATTTTTTAATGTACAGAGTACTGTTTACTGTAGGTTCCTTGGATTACTGTCCTGCTTTATCACCAAACCTATGCCAGGTATGGTATATACCACAGAAATGGAGTCTCCTATTGAGTGCTTTGCAAAACTTCTACTTTTCCACTTAAACTCTAAGTCAGCATTGCAGAGAATGGCTGTTGGGCTTGTATTGATAGAATGGGCAGAGTTTGAAAAGGTAACAATCTGATTTAATAGAATAGTTTAAATTTGTACAATGTAACTATTTTTTTTTAAAGTATATTAACCAAGAAATAAGAATTGTATGCTAGCATGAGTACAATTTGTAAATAACATTATCAATTTTAAATTATTAAGATTTTTTTTTTGTCGCGTCAGTAAATTTTAAATAATATTCTTGTACATAACACTTATCTGGTTTTTAGTAAGAAGAATATATTAGCATTCCAACATCACACTTTCCACACTGTTGTCAATGAAGCCTTTACACTCAATACCAGAGACTATCAGGTTGGCTGGGTTTACAATACAAAGTCTTGAAGGAAACACTACTTATAAATATATAAATTTTCCTGGAATGTAATACCTCTGCTGGCAAAGTGTAATCTGTAAATCACTAGTTTGTGTGGTATAACATCACAATAAAACTGAAATATTTTTTATCAGATCTTTCTTTTATTAATGATATTAGAATAGTTATTTAATGCAAAGTTTTATCAATACAAGATGAAATAGATGCATCTGGGTAAAGTAACTTGGACCACTGGTTCAGAACTGTGCAGAATTTTTCCAAGGTTTAAGAGAAAAAAGATGAGATATTCTTGATATTGGAATTCAATGTGGTTGAATTTTTTTCACTTTATATGTAGATTGCATAACCTGCCCAGAGATTTTACATCTGTATCACATGCTATAGTAAATTTTATTATTTTTTGCTTTGTAATACTTAATAGTGTGGAAGAAGTCATTGCAATTTGCAATGAATATTGATCTTTATATGTTTGCAATCTATATATATCTATATAGAGCACAAAAATCTGAGTGTCTGTCTGTTTGTCCATTATCTTACTACTACTAGATTGCTGAGCCAATCTCATCCAAATTTTGTGGGATGACAGTTTGTTGAACATAAATAATTTTTGACATAAGTTAAAGTAAAGTAAATTCATATTTGGTGCCACATCCTTTAACCCGGGAAAGAAAATTGTAACTTTCTATAACACAACAGACAGTGTGGGGGGAGGGCAAAAAAATGTCTTACATTTCTTGGAAAGTGTGCTAATACTCTTTATGGAGGAATGCAATGGAAAAAAAAATGGTTGTCACTATTGAAATAAAACAAAAACTTGGCTGAAGTTTCTAATCCAACAGCCACCTGATATGATGGCTGATATGAAGAGCCATTTTTTTTAGCTATACCAACTCTATTTTGACCCGTGACCTTTCAACTTTGGTCTGTAAGACTCTTTTGCCGCCAATGGCTGTCTTATTAATCAATAATGTGAAACACTGTGGAACAACGTTAAGATGTGGGTGTTGAAAGTGGGTAACAGAAAGCACTCCTACCACCACTACTTTGGCCACTACCTTTTCCTACAAAGTGATCCTAACCATTGCACATTGTATACCATGTTTTTAAGTATATAAATATTGAGTTCTTAATGGTTATACAAAACTTTTGGTGAGTTAATAATGATTGCTGTAATAATGTTATGTTATAAATAAATTATAAGTTCATAACTTGGACAAAGGATGGGTACCTCAGCTTGTGTATTGTAATTTTGTCATTAGTAAAAAAAATAGTTGGGTTAATACAATTTCAGGTTTTTCTGTTACATTTCTCATGCCTATTAAGGTAGGGGTAGCACAAAAAATAATTTTGACATTCCTGAATATATATGATATGAAATTGAGAAATGTAGAATATAAGTATTAAATGTATCAAAGTGTTTGTAATAATGATATAAATATTGAATACTAAATCTTTGTGCATGTTTTATATAAAAACCAATAATAATTTTTGGTATTTAGTATAATTCAAGGATGATTTTTATCTAGCATATTATCTTAATGATGGTGCCAAGTGTCATTGTAAAAGTTTTATACCAAATCTTAAGTATTAGATATTGTAGGACAATTTTTAAAAGATGTATATACTTGATGAACTATAAAAAGCTTTAAAAGTCATGGAGGTAGATAGCATATAACTTGCATTCTTATTGTTAATATTTAAATATAAGTATGAATTCGATTTAATAAATCAGGTATGTTTTAATTACATAATTTTTCAGAATGTTGATTATGTTAAGAACAATAAAAATAAATTTTAAATGGAAATGTTTTCAAAAATTACAAACTCGTCTATGAAAAACACATGCAAGAACATGCAAGAAATTCATAAACTAACTATAATAGGTTTAATTCTTCAATGAAATCATATACTTATTCTACCTTTGAAAAACAAAAACATGCCTTAGCTACTGCAGTTTTAATTAGATTGAAACATACATATTTTGGGAAAGAATTACACCAAAATACATAAACAATGAAAAATTAAGAGTTCTTTACTTAAGTGCCCCACAAAACTTGCATAGCTGATAAAGACATCATAGTAAATGTTGCCAATATAAGATTTATTATTATGATTTGTGCAGTAATCCGTATGTTTTGTACAAAGAAGCACTGTAATAAGTATACTCCTGAAAATCTCTGTATGTCTGCTGACCTTAAATTCGTGCAAATCTGTATTAAAGCTTCTGAGGAAAGAGATTAAACTGTGTATGGATTATTGGTTTAGGAGGAAAACAATTGGGTATAAAATTTAATAACCATTGCGAAAAGACATCTTATGCACAACTAAGTTCTTGTGTAATGCCCTTTGACATAAAGAACCCATAAAATAATTCATGAAGGGCAAAAGTGAGGTTGAAAATGTAATTTTTTAATTTATAACAAAACTCAAATCTGTCATATCCGTAATTGATAAGAGAAAAAAATCCATAAATGTGGGAAGACATTGATATAAAATTGATTTAAATGGAAGCCACTGCAAGCTCATTACTGTAAAGAAAAAATAATAAAAATGCTTTGATAATGTATTATTTAAACCATTGTAAACTTAGTATATTGATCATTGCATAGAGTTTTGCTTGTAGTTGAGGTTTAATAATAGGTTAGTCACTTTTACTTGTTTCTATATGGTTTTTTTACTTTTTTTTTGTAATAAATAAAATTAAATTTTATTACCTGGATTGTTATTACTATATGATATTTTACAGAACAGTTTTGACAATAATATATAAATAATTCAGATTAAGTTTAGAACATTCATTAGGAAATTATTGCCTCTGAATTTTTTAGGATAATTCCTGTCCACTTAGTGTGAAGGAGAAGTGTTTTTGTTGCTTGTGTGAAAATATATACTTTGATGAGATTGCCTTGGCCTTTACAAGAGTCCAACAGGAATGCAAAGATTTCATGGCCATGCTGCGACATTATAAACTTCCACTAGATACCACATTTCAAACAGGGTAAGTTAAAAAAGTGCTCATTTATGGATGTCTGTTAAATAGACGAATATAAAACTGTAGTTTGTACAGGTACTTAATGTGAAAAAAAAAGTACTGAGTTGTTCTTAATATACATTTAGAGCTACAGAAATAAAATAATTAGTTTATTTAAGACCCCTGAGCCTACATGGATTTCTCTTTATATCCATGTATCATTAACAGTTGAACTTAAAACTCTCTTACAATGCTTGTGCTCTAGTTAAATGTATTTAACCCTATCATGGCCTTTCAGGTGTTGAGTACACATATGTAAGATGAAATATCAAAGACTTTTTCATTATAATTCTAACTCCATGAATAGTTTTTTACTTCACTCAAAAATATTTTAATGTTGATGTTTGATATCATTATGTAACGTTTATTTAGTATTATTCACAAGAATGTAAATAATTTTCCAACTTTTATTTCTGTGCAGCCTCAAGATGTCTGTAAACAATGCATTAATTGTTTTTTTAAATAATTTTTGTACTCAGCCCAAAGTATAGGTTTATATTTACTAAGAAACTATCATCTGTGAAAAATATAATGATTCATATTTTTTTTCATGTGATTTTCTTTTTTCTGTTAATGGTTTTAGTACTGTAGCCTTTAATTAAAATTGTGCAAAAAGGAAGTGTTTTTAATGTTTTCTTTAAACATTATATTTACAATAAACTTTTGGAAGTGTCACAAGCTAGAAAACAAAGGAAATACTAAATTAAATTATTAAATATATGAACATTTTTTAAAGCAGGAATTAGATGTTATTTATAAAGTTTGTACTAAGTTTCATGGAACTTGGTTAAGTAGTTCCATTGTGATAAGAAAATCAGGGATTTTATGAGTGGCACCTCTGAGTTAAAAAATAGGTGAAACTTGTAAGCCCCTAGTAAGAAACACTGTCTGCCAAGGTCTGTAAATTATTAATTTGTACTTGATAAAATTACTAAGAGTGCTTTTATGCTTGATGCTAGCTGTTGACAATTTCCGGATTTCATTTTGTGGCACTTGGATTTGGTTTCTTGAGGGCATGTTTAGTCATTTTATTCAAATTGAGAAATGGTAGATTTTTATTACATCAGTAGTAACATACTCTCATTAGAGATGTTCCATATTTCAGAGTAGTATTAACATTGGACCAAGCCACAGCTCTTTCCACAACAGTATTTTCTACACTTGTCCAAACAACCAAACTAAAGCCTAAAGTGCTAGAGGTATGTCAGATTTAGTTTTGTTAATGTGATAAAGCAATATTTTCACTTATTTTATTCATTAATTTTTTAGGAAGTAGAAAACACTGTGTAAACTAATTTTATTTTGCATGGCTCTTTGTGTTTTTCTACTTTGAGTAATATTTGATGTATAGTTGTCATTAGAAACCATTTCTAATAGTCTTAAGTTCCAAATGATTAAAATTATTCTTCATATTTTTTTTTCATTTTATCAACGTTAAGGTTATGGACCAATTTACTGATATTATAGGGACTGTGTCACACATAACAGAAAAGTATTTATCTTTTAACTACATATAGCTTATGGCATCTAAAAAAAACCACTTTAATTATACAGATTTGTGTATAGTTATATATATAGTTTTGTACAATTTCAGAAAAGTATGAAAAGGAAAATTACAGTGTGATCTATTATTCTAATTTTATATGAGTTGTACATGTGTTGAGGTAAAAACAAATCAAACTTCAAAGATCACATGCGTAACAAATGTTGTAAGGTAATGTTTAAAAATGACACATTATGAAAAGTGATCTTGCTACACTACTGATTAAAATAATATATAGACAAATGAACTTCATGCTCATATTTTGAAATATATTACAAAAGTTTAAAATTTAAACAACAAAAAAACAGCAGAAGAATAATAGAAATAGACCAATGATTATTGTGTTCTTGATCAGACATTGTATTTTTAGACACTAGATGAGAGACGGCGATCTGTACTTAGGAGTGTGACACAGACAAGTCATGATCAATTGGCACTGAACAATGTGTAAGCAAGAATCTTTTAAATCTTTATCTCCTAAATACTTTAATAGATTAACCCAGCATTTCCCAAAGTGTGAGGTGTGCTCCTCCAGGAGCAAATGATCTCTTGGGTGAAGAAGAACGATTAGGGTAGTCAGTAGTGCAATAATGCAAAATTAAGCATCTAAATATACTTTTTTATTAATGAAACTAATAAGTAATTACTACAACACACATCATTTAATATGTATCCATGTGGTGCAATAATGCAAAATTAAGCATTTTTAATGTATTTTTTATTAATGAAAATAATAAGTAATTACAACAACACAGCATTTTAATATTTATCCATGTGGTATATCTTGTCACTTAACTCACTCTTTCACTAATATTTTTTTTTTAATATATTAAGAGACTGACCCCTTAACCATTTTGTATTTGTTATAGTGCTCATGCTATAACTTTGAAATTAGTAAGAATTTCTCAAGAAAAAACATTATATTTTATCTGTTATTTTCATTAACAAATCTCTGTACAGGTTTGGTCAATTTGACCAATCTTGTAACCACCATAAAAAATTTTAGGAAATAAATATAAATTATGCCTTATGGCTGACAAAACATTGGGAAATGCTGGACTAACCAATCCATATATATTCCATGTAAGTTCATTAAGTAGAATTAATTGTTTAAAATAAAAATTTTAATGTGGTACTTTTGAAAAAGTACAGTTTTGAATGATGTGAAATTGTATATTATCTAGAACTTTGTTTTGTAGTATAAAACCAGTATAAGAAAAAGGTATTTCCATTAAGGTTGCATGTAATTATGATCATGAACATTTAAAAGGGCGTGTTATTAAAATGTGACCAAAAATAATTGCAACAATTAGTTTTGTCCATGATATTTATTGTAAATCCATTTAGGGTTTTTATATATACATTCTTCATATGTAATGTGCTAAGTACCTTTTACTCAATCATTTTCATATTTTTGTAGTGTTGAAGCTTTCTTATGATACTTTGGCTTGGAAGTGCTAGTGCACCTTGATTTAAACAAACTTGTTTGTTAGTAACATTCAGATTTCAAGGAATAATCTTCCTACAATACTACATATAGGTCATTGTAATTTTTAGCTCCTCCTGCAAAATATGGTAGAATATTATATTTCCAATTAAGTTTGTTCTTGTAATTTCTAAAGGTACATTTCTGAAAGCTCTGAGCCCTAATAACTGAAGAAAAATTTTGATTAAAGTACAAAATTATTTTGAATAATTATGAGTACTTTTACATATATTTAACATATGTACTTAAATAGACTTTTAACATTAATATTAGTACATACTAATTTTTTATAGTATCTTCTCTTCATTCCAAGAATGTATTGCTATGTTAAATTAATACTTAATTACCTTGTTTGATAATCTTAAAGTAGTAATAGTTTTACTTTAAATATTCATGAAGTGAAACATTACTTAATTTGTATACATACTGAAATTTTGAATTTTCATGTTATTTTTCTCATTAATTTCAGAGTGCAGTCGTCTTTGGCAGCTGCACTAGTTGCATTACATTATCTTCCTGATAAACTCAACCCAATCATTAGGCCTTTAATGGAATCAATAAAGAAAGAAGAAAATGAACAGCAGCAGGTAATGGAAGTTATTTTTGAAAGCACAAATTAATGTATAAATAATGAGTAAACAGGATCTTTATTAATATTGCAGCTGGGGTTAATAAGTATGTGGTGTTGCCGAAATAAAGTTATTCTTTATAACCTTTGCTGTTTCAAACATCCACCACTGATATTATATTTGATTTGTAAAACAAAAATACGTTTTTAGGTCACTGAAAAATATCATATACTTAATTTTATGAAATAAGAATTATTCACCCAGTTTAAGAATAAAATTTAAATAGTATTGTTGAAACTTCTTAATATCCATTTAGACTAAAACATTTAAAGTTACATTTATGTAGTTGTATCACAGTTTCTTAATTGTTTGGAACTGGTAGTAGTTTAAAATCAAAATTGGTCCAAATGTGTTATATTTTATTTTAGAGTTTCTACAGAAACTACAGAAATTATGAAATCAGGTTAACATAATTTTTTTCTATGTACACAGACTTAAAATAATTATGCTCATGTTTGAAATTGCATGTTAGATACGACATCATAGGACTTAAATGAGTTTTATAGAAAAGCTGATTACAAAATATTAAGTAAAACATTAGGCAATGTCAAAGGCAAATTTTCAGAATTTACATGTGATGACAAGCAACTAGTATTAGACCATGTATAACTTTGTGACTGATAATACAGGGTTGTAGTGGTTAAAATAACTGTTATATTGTTAAATCTAGCATCGAAGATCTCGGTCCTTTTTGTTTGTGATCTTTGAAAATGGTTATTTAAACTTTTAGTTATTTATATTTTTAAATAAGGCACTGTCAAAAAAATAAACAAACTGGGTAATCAAACATTATATCTGTTTAAATATATGTTGTTTCATCATCAATACTAGTCAATTTTATTATTTAGTACTTAGCAGCAAAGAGTCTCATTAAGCTACTGAATCTATGTATGGAGAGGATTCCTTGTCCAAATCCAAAGGTAATCAAGAACATAACTACTTTTCTTTGCACTGATTCTACAACCACTCCCAATGTCACAACACACCAAGCTTTGGTGCAGGAAAGTAAAGGTACTGAAGAAGGCAATGGAAGTCGTGTCTCTACTCCGGTAGATGTTGCGGATCAATATACTGGAATATTGCTGCTCCATAAAATGCAAAAAGTAGGTGTCAATCTTCGATGTTAACTGGATTGTATTGCTTGGATGTTAAGAAAAACTTTTGTTAATATTTATTTTGGTATGAAATTGTGTCAGTTATGTTTTTGTAAAATAAACATGGTTATTATAAATATTTTAACTTATTTTAAAATGTGATTCTGATAATTTTTTTCAAATGATTTCGAAATTTTGTTATGGTAGCAAAAGAAATCGTTATTGCTGATGAATGCTTTAATTTCTAACTGACCCAGGAAAGTTATTGTAAGTAATAATAATTTTTAGAATTTTAAACTGATTAGCATAAACAAAAAAAGAAGAGAGATACATTCAATTATACTGTCTAAGAAGAGTTAAGGTCCACTAATTAAAGTTTATGTAAATAATGTATTTCTTGAATCTACTATTTGCTAATTCCAAGATCAAAAATATGAAAAAAGTCTCTACAAAAAACAGTATAAGCATTTAACATCTTATAAGATTTTGAAAACAATAATTTTTTAGTGTTGTTTATTATGGTCAGTAGGACCTCATCGTTAAGATCAGTTGTGTATTTTCTGTTGTAATTAAACATTTGTCTGTGAGAAATCAACCTAAAGATTAAAAACCTTATAATTTTAGGTAATTGTGAACATTTTGGCAGTTTATCAACAGACACTATGGTAAATTTGAGTAAGAATTAATTTCAATTTATCTCATTTTCATGGTATCTTCTTCCCTATAAAAAGTGTATGAATAGTTCTGTAGAAGCTCACAACTCACTACAAAGTTTAAACTTGAGAATTTTAGAAGATACCAGAATTAGTCAGGGTAGCAGATGGTAAAGTGTGTAATGCATTAATAAAAAAATGGGCTTGAAAGAATTAATAATTTTGAAGGATTATATGCTGTATTATGTTTAAAAATAGAATGTTCCATCAAACAATAAGAGTTTAAATTTAAATATAAATTCTATCTTCATTTTTTAACAGTTAGCTGAGAAAGTGACTCTCCGGAGATCAAATTCTATAAATAACAAACGTGCCATCTGTACTACTTCAACTAGTATAGATACTGTTTCTGATGACACTTTTCAAACTGATGATGAGGTAAGACATAGCCTTAATTCACTCTTTGTGCACGTTTTAAGTATACCTATATAGAGTAAGAAAAACAATTGGGAGGGCAAAGATCTTTGATCTATTCCTTATATTGTTAAATCATTGAAATTAATTTCAAAGACTAAAGTTAATAATTGGAAAAAGTAAATACATCAGAATAGGTGAGTATGATATATCATTTCAATAACTTGGTACTCTTGTTTAATGTTATACTTGTGTGATTATAGATAACACATTTCTGCTTTTCTCAGCAATATTTAAATTGTATTGTGATGTGACTAAGTATGGCAGACAAAAAGAACTGATGTAACAAGAACTGTTGGTTGAAATCACAAGATTTTTTCTTAATGCAAGATGGAAAAACTTACAAGCATCCTCTTTCAAAAAACTCATAGGATCAAAACCCACCACTGAATATGCTCACCCTTCATCTGTATGGGGCATTATAATGTGACAGTCAATCACACTATTGGTTGGTAAGCAGTTCAAAACTTTGAATGATAGCAAATACTCCTAATAGCTTTTCCATAAACAAACAAAGAAAAGCAATTTTTTTTAGTTTTCTTTTTATTCATTCCCTCGAGGTGTTCAAATTTTCTAAAATAGTTATGATTACCTAAAGTTTTATGAAATAAATAGAAATTTCTCTAATTGTTGTGTTTTTTGACTTACTATTTCGACTACTAGTAAAATATCCAAAATGCTAGGTTTTTAGTTTGGTTAAGTATGCATTTGCCTAATAAATAAGTTATGATTAATTAATTCTCTTAGTTTGATGTAAAAAGGAATATAAGGTTTTATTAAGGTTAATAAAACTTTATATTTTAATATAATACTTCAGCCTCTACATTCACATTTAAGCCTTTCGTATTGGATAGGTCAAAGTGTACATGGTACAACCTTTTTACAGCTATGTCCAAAATTTGAATAAACTACATTATTATTAATGTATATGAATAAACTTGACATCAAAACGTAACTTATTAATCAAATTTTTTAAGAACATGTTTGGAAAAACAACTCAATCTCCCCTAGTATGCAAATTGTGACATATGCGTTCTAGGCCTTACCTATTCTCTAATTTATTTACCACCCCTCCAATAAGTACGGAATTGAATGTTAACTAGTCATTATAATACAGTTATTATCCAGGCAAAGCATGATATTTATAGACTTCAATCTTATTTGGATACAGAACCATAAACTAGAAAATCAGATCCCTCTTGCCACGTCCACATGTCACATCTTTTTCACAAATTACTAGTAGTTCTCTAATGTTTAATACTATATTATCTATAACCAATATAAAGACAAAGTTTTAATCTATCAAATGATGTATTATATTACATTGTTTTCTGTACAGAAAATTGTCTATTTCTCTTCCAGTTCAGACTATTTCTATGGAAAACACACAGAGGAGCTTAGCTGAATTTTTAATGGTTCTTATCACATAGTTAGGAAGCTAGAATGATTATGATAGTTAAAGGACATTGTCTGCTGTTTACTTGCTATTATTCTGTTTACTTAGACTGCCAACATGACAGCTATTTGAGAAAAATGTTAGTTTGGGAGAAGTTAAGAGTTGTGGTCAGTTTTTCTTTTATTCTTTTAACTTAAGGTGATTGAAAAATAAGGCATTCTTTTCCCTGATGTTATTTCAACACTAAAGTTAAGAGTAGCAGTTATCACTTAAAAGGCTAGCATATAGCAGTAGCCATCCTTTTTATTCTTTGTTTTCTGTGTTAGTAGAGATAAACATAAATTATTTGGTAGCATTATTTGGTGGGTGCACGTTTTGTATATATATTTTTTTCTTAGCATTATCTGGTTAACTTCTTATTACTCTTCTTCACAAGATTATAAATTCAGAAATTCTGAATTTTCTCTAATCGACTCAAATGAATTTGTTTCTTATTTTGTGACATACTTTGAGATTATTTTCAGTTATATGAAATTTGTAAGATGTATGAATTCTTTCATTACTTCTATTCACTGCCTAGATTTTTTTTAACTTTTTAAAATAAATTACTTTTTAATAATGACACAAGACTCAATAATATTAAACTTAACTATCATATTTTGACATGGGTTTACATTCTGAATTTTTCCAGGATATTTTATAGATCAAGAAAGTGATAATTAATTCTGGAAAGAATATGTTTATTATGGCTTGCTGTGTTTCATTATGTATGACATAAAATTATAGTACAAGTTTCTTTTAAACCCTATCTTTTGTATACACCTGACATACTTGGTAGGTGAATGGAAGTTGCTAATTCTTTTTTTATCTATCACCCTGTAGTTTCAGTTTTGTTTTTCCTCTTTGAACTAATACATTATTTTTTTTAATTCTATGTATTTGAATATCCATTGCTACAAAGTGAATCTTTTGTCTTCATAACATAATGCCATAGTACAGGTATAGTATAGTTTTGCAAGTCTAATCTCTTTTGTCAGATTGTGGGGTCTTTTTATTTTTTGGAGTTCAAGAATGGATACTTAATCTCAATTTCAACATCCAAGTTAACCACATCATAGAAACCATGTACCTATTACATACTAGCTAATTGTGTATCATAAGCTGTCTTATGCAATGTTACCTATGTTTTAGAATTTCTTACAAAATGGGGGAATTTTGGGATTTCTAATTTTCCCCAACTATACTATGAGGAGTTTTTTTTTTAAACCAGTAATGCTTGTCATAATTTCATTTAATACTTTCTGCACAATTTTTTTTTCCAGAAAGATGTTGTCTACATCAAATATTTGTTTCGTAAAGTTAATATCGTTTTTTTCATTTAAATGAATTACTAGGTTGGTGATTTACATTAATTACCGGTTTTTGTGTAATGTCACTGTTTGGTGATAGAAAGTTACCCAGTTGTTCTCAACATACATATAGGAAAAGTACAAAATTATAATTAAAAGGAAGGTATTCAACTCTTTGATTTTGTTCTAGAATAGTTAAATTTGCTGTTGATATACATAGATAAACAGAAAAGCAAGGCAATGTTTGCCATAACTAAAACAAATAGATAAGTCTGTACTTTCTTGCTTAAATGTATTATAACATGACCTTAAAATAACTTTATTGTGCACTATGTTTACTAAACATAGTAAACTAAAATGGCAGTATGCTTTGAACCTAATTTGTGCATTACTTATTTTTCTATTTTGTTTCATTTTTGAGTAATTTTGGCCCCTTTTTTTTTAGACACACCAAAATCAAATACAGAAAAGGGGAGCAACTTTTGCCATTACAGAAGCTGCAAGGTATTTTGGTGTTGAACTTCCTCAAAAATTGCCAAAACTTTGGGAGATTACTTTCCATACCTTGAAAAATTCTATAGATGCTTCCAACTTTGGTATGTATTTTGATATCTTTATTTTATTTCCAATTGTAGAATAGATGTGAGTAAATTTATACATAATAATCTAGCTTGCAATGTATACGTACAAAACTTGGATCTCGGAAACTACTGCACCGATCATCACCAATCATAACTGGGTAATATTTTTATAACTAGGCAGTATTTTTATAGCTGAGCAATAAATAAAACAATTGAAATTTCCCCAAAATTATATGTTTCAGATTTAAACAATAAAAGTTACAAAAAAAGGAGTAAGTTTCAAATATAAAACAGTCAAAAACAAATTTAAAAAATAATCATTTATTTTTCTTTAGTGAAGACCTCATGAGTGTTGCAACAGAAAAGCAAGGCACTTTCATTGATAACTGTGTCTACAAAGAAATACTTCAGTAAAATCTACTCTGTGGCGTAATGCTGTGATGATAGCTCATTTTTAAACTAAAATTTCAATAAAATCCTTTTTCTCATGGATGGTAAACATTATTGAATGTCAAGTATGAGTACATTGTTGTACAACTGTCAGGCAATTCCAGAAAAAGCTGCAGGCCCAATAGTGCAAGAACTAGCAGTTATACCTGCCCAGAGGGTGGGTATTTCTGCTAGTTTCTCTAATGCGAGATAAGTGATAAAACACCACTGCAATGAAAGTAGCTGAGCAGAGCTAGACCTTCAACAACAGTAAGTAATTAAAATAGTAGCTGAAGGTACATTTGTGTGTGTGGAAATTATGAAATGCATAAGCTAATATATTTCCTGGTTGTAGAGAAAACAATGCTTTTAGATAGGCACTTAACTGTAAACTGAAGAACAGTTTCATGACTGGGTAAATATGAGAAAGTGTTATTCTGTTCATAACTATAAATTGTGTAAAGCTGCACAATTATTACACATGATAAAAATCACAAACAGTAAGAATAAGCACTTTCAATAATTTTTTTTAATGTAATAATCATCCATTCAATATATTTTTTACACCTGGTGTAATGACTAAAATAATTTTTCATTCTCATCATACACAGAATAACATTTTACTTGTTGAGTATGTATACACACATTAAAATAGATTCTTGTTTCTTAATTTTGTAGTACAAGCCAAGTGATTTGATTATACTTGTACTTCCACTTGTTAAAAAATACAACTTCGATGGTGAAATTTATTCAATATAAAATATTATTTAATTTAATAAATTTTTAAATATCATATTTTGATTTTTGGGTGATTTCAGCTTTGATTTAAGAAAACAAGAAACATTAATGTTTGTGAATTTCTGAATTTTTTTTCTGATAATAATGCAGTGCTCATAGTCCTCTAGGAAGAAATTCAAAGTGGTTTTTGAACGAAACAGATTCGATATGGATGCTGTACCTTGAATACAAGAGTAGTTTTATCAATAACTGTTTCTCAACCTTGGTTATCATGGTTATATCTCAGCTTTGAATAGTCATATAATTGCAACCTTAATACAAAATGAAAGCTCTTTCTTTGTTTTTTTTTTACTATACTAATAATATCAAAACTGAACGAAGAGAATAACCTAGATTATTTTAATTTCTACCCAGACCCTATTTCTCTTCTAAAAAATGATGCTCAAGCTCAAGATTTAGTGAATAGTTTTCAAGTTCTTGAAGTTATTGGTTCAGCTCTTCATCCTCAGCTACACAGTGAGGTAAAAATATTTATTTCTCTTCATGATGAACATGAGAATTTACTAATTTTGTATTTTTGGTCAGAAACAGTAGGCTAAATGTTTTTTTAATGTTATGTATACAACAGTATGCCTGACTATATTTGCAATAACATTTGACTATATATAATCTGTTCTTGGATTTTATTACATTTTAAGTAAACTTGAACTGAAAAGGTATTGTATCTTTATATTAGGTTGTCAAAAAATTAATGTCACATTTTGGGAGGCCCGGCATGGCCAGATGGTTAAGGTGTTCGACTCGCAATCTGAGGGTTGCGGGTTCAAATCCCCGTCACACCGAACATGCTCGCCCTTTCAGCCGTGGGGGCATTATAATATGATGTTCAATCCCACTATTCATTGGTAAAAGAGTAGCCCAAGAGTTGCCGTTGGGTGATGATGACTAGCTGCCTTCCCTCTAGTCTTACACTGCTAAATTAGGGATGGCTAGCACACATAGCCCTTGTGTAGCTTTGCTCGAAATTCAAAAAACAAACAAACAAACACATTTTGGAGCACTTTCATTAACCACCCCCCAAAAATGTACATCATGTATAATAGTTAAATGAACCACCTAAACATCACTTTAGTGTAGCCTATATAATGTGTAAAGTTTAGTATAATCTAATCGATTATAGTGATGGCACACAATGAGACACACATTCAGCATGTAATGCTGTTTGAATACAAGAAGGTAAACAATGTCTCTGTAGCCAAAAAGAATATCAAAGAAGTTTATGGAAATGTTTTGAATGTTCATAAGTGTCAACAATAGTTCAGGTGATTTTAGCCTTAAAAACTGTGATGGCAGGGGCCAGCATGTTGGAATTGATATTGATACTCTGAAGATGCTTGTTGAGTCTAACCCAAGGCAACACACTCAGGAAATGGCCCTGCAATTGTATGTCTCTCATGAAAACAATGCGTAAACATCTACGGAATATAAGAAAACTCCATAATGAAGGTGTTTGGGTGCCTCATGAACTCTCCAATGATCATCGTTTCCAACGTGTGAGGTTGCTTCGTCTCTTCAGGCACATAATGTGCGTGAACCATTTTTGGACAGAATTGTCACTGGTGATGAAAAGTGGATTCTCTATGCGAATATTAAATGCAAAAACAGTGGCTCAGTCCTAGACAAAAACCACTTCCAACCCCAAACCTGGACTCCATCCACAGAAACTGATGCTTTGCATTTGGTGGGACATCAAAGGATTAATTCATTTCAAACTCCTCAATCCACAATGAACTGTCAATGCGGAGATCTATAGTCAACAACTGTAATGTTTAAATGAAGCCCTTCATCAGAATCACCCTTCACTCATCAATCGGAAAAGTGCTCTTCTCTATGACAATGCATGTCCACGTTTGACGCAACACAAGATTATGGAGTTGGGTTGGGAAGTTCTTCCCCACCCACCATATTCTCAAGACATGGCACCATCAGATTACCATCTTTTTCGTCGCTGCAACACCATCT
>NW_013667399.1:78164-83171 GCF_000517525.1 Limulus polyphemus
GTTTTGTTTTGATATATGAGTTGTTCGGGTTTTTTTCATCTAAAAAGTGACATTAATTTCTTGATGATATAATAAATTTTGTTTCTGTAACATTAAAATTATTGCCATAATGCTTTTCTTATAAAGTTTTTGAATATATTTAGCTGATAGTTCACTTACTCTCCTAGAAATTTTACTATTGTCTGTTTACAGAGTAATGAAAGCTGCAGGTACTACCAAGTACTTTTTCACAAGTTATTTAAACTTAATTTTAGGTGATTGATATTGTAGTTAAATATATGATTATTAATTTGAGCTTTTTTGTTTTGGTTTCCTTTTCAGTTGATTTCTCTTCTGCCATATGTTTCCTGTTGTTTGAAACATCCTTACAGTGCAGTACGTCACATGTCTGCTCGAACCTTAGGTATGTTCAGTAAAGTTATAACTGAAGAAACTATGAAGTTGGTGCTAGGCGATGTTCTTGAGAGATTGGAGAGGATTGATGATGACACTCAACGACAGGGTGCTATAGAGGCACTAGCCTGTATCCTTTCTAAAGTGTAAATCCTGTTTGAAGGCTTAATCATGTTAATTTTAATAGTAATGTTCAAGAAAACATTTGCATTAAATCAATTAGCTTTCTAATTGAAAATAAAAAATTATTTAAACCTGTACTCCTTAACTAAGATTTGCAGGTGTTATTGACCATTTAGGTTTAAACATCGTACCATACATAGTCCTTCTTATAGTCCCAGTTTTGGGAAAGATGACTGACCACAATGAAAGTGTCAGGCTTATGGCTACCCACTGTTTTGCTTCTCTCATCAGACTCATGCCTTTGGAGGTATGTTTCTTTATCACAAATTTCCTGTTAGGAACGGTTCTTCACAGTTTATTTGTTGTTTGTCAGTACTTCTGGATTGACTATTACCTACTTTTTAATATGAAATATAATATTTAATGTGTATGTTATAATTTTTCTGTAAGCATGGTACCTTATTTAAGATTGTCAGTTTTACTGAATATGTTATCAGTCACTAACTGAACCCAAAACACAACATTTACTAGTTGACTAACTGTGTTTACTTGAAGTAATAGAAAAGGTATACAAATAGTTAATAACAGTCTATATTGGTTTTGATACTAAATTTTATTGTAGGGTGAGTTTAAGGATAATCCAAAGCTCTGTCCAGAGCTAAATAGAAAGAAGATACAGGAACGGCAATTTTTAGACCAACTCTTTGATCCAAAGAAGATTGAAAATTACAAAGTGTCTATACCCATCAAGGCAGAACTAAGATCTTATCAACAGGTTTGTTTAAATGAGTTTTAGTTTTGTTTTTATAGTTAAGTAATAACATTGAAGCAATATTTTATTGCTTTCTAGTCTAATTGACCAGTCACTTTTTACATATCATTAAGAAAAAACAATAAAATTTATATTATAAAAACAAGTACACTGTTGATAGTAAAAAACAATTACCAATGTCCATAAGCAACAGAAACTCATTTCATTGATTACCCTAACAACATGTGATGAATCAAATCCTTCAAAAACCTGGAGCAGTTATAGCTGAAGAAAGAAGTTTTAAAAACAGTTGGGTATGCAGGTGGTTGCCCTTGAGCTTATTTCCCTATTTGCATTAAAGTTCACCATCTGACAAAGTATTGAGGCAAAAAAATAAACTGTTTACAAATTGAAATCATTGGAAAAACGTACTTGCTTAAAACATGGTGAATTCAGATTACTTCCCGTTATACCCACAATAACGTATTAACCACCAGCTCATTTCCTTTATTTGTGGCTTAGTCTATTTGTTTGACGTTTTATATGCAGACTTTTCTTATTTCACCTCCTTGAGAGAATCTTAAATGATGTGTCACATTCACCAAGGTTTCAAGAGTGTGATTACTTACTTAATTTGTTATTGGTCATGAAATTTGCATGCTCTTTTATGCATATTTGAAGCTGCCTAATTGTTAATCCAATATACCTGGGATTACATTTAGAATATTGAAATTCGTATAAGTTCCATAAGTTTTTTACAAAGACAAATTTCCAGCCACTTTTCAACTTGATTTTCAAGTCTGAATATTATTAGAGGTATGTAGATGATACTTTTGTCATCTTTCACCCTCTGGATACAGGTAGGTAAAAGTGCACATGTCATGACCTTTTTTATAGAGTTACATTCAAAATTTAATTAAACTACTTCACTATTAATGTATGTCAATGAACTTAGTATCAAATTTTAATATTATACAAGTTTTAATTTTAAAAAGATATATTTAAATTCTCAGTCTAATTTCCCTGTATCACATTACACTTGTTGCTCCAAATTACCCAATTTAGTGATTCTTCCCACCCCTGTTTGAGTTCTGAGTTTTAATACAGATTACAAACTTACAGTGTAGGTAATGCTACGACATAATCTAATTTTATAGCCTGCATTCATCTGGATTTTAAGACATAGAAACCATAAAGTCAAAGTAACGTGCCACATCCTCCTGTCACATACCATTTTTCAAAAAGTGTCAGTAACTCTCTCTGATGTTTGCTAACATATTATTTATAACAAAAAGAAATAGAAAGTTATAATTTATTTAATTACATAATAGACTAGCTTGTTCTGATAACAGCTTTGGAATTATTTAACATACAGATTCAATTTTGCTTTGTTGACATCACCTAGACCAAGTAAATGAAATATTTTAATACATGTATAGCTTAGTTAGAGAGCCAGTTAAATTAAAATACTTATAAGACATTGTATTTTTTGTGCATGTTATTATTTTGTGTTTTTTAATTGAATATTTGAAATAAATAAAAATCCAGCAATATTCTAATAATCATTCTACTAAAAATTAGGTTTAACTTTTACCAAGACTTTGATACAAAAAATGTAAAAGACTCCCCCAGTACTTGTTAGATTAGATAAATGAAACAAAGTTAAATAAATTTCTCAGTGAGGTATGCACACAAGCTGCATACACATTACATAATTCATTACTTTATTTTACCATAACTTGAGCTATGTGCTTGCTGGGTATTTATAGCTTTATTATGCGTGTTAATAGTTGCACAGTTCAACGTGCAATAAAACAAAATTAAATATAAACAGATAAACTATTATGATCCTGAGATTGTTTAGGATAAATAATTGTAATTTTTTGTTGCAACCTGCAGTTATTATAGAAATATAAAGGGTAATTTACATTTATCTGATATTTTTTGTGGTGGTTAATAGATTGGTCAAATGGACTGGCCCACAGTGTCAGAGTGAAGAAAATAAGATGAAAAAGTATTATTTCAATTTAATATGAAAATCACTTTGCAGTTGGATAAATCTTTAGGAAAAATACATTATTAAAAACATCTGATCTTTTGTGTACAAAAGTCTTGTAATGTTGAGTAAAAGCTTGCCAAATTTCATAAAGATACAGACACTACATTAAAAGTATGTATAGTTACATGATCATTGCAAGGTTGGTCAATATGACCAAGTCTGAATAGAGAGGGATTAATGATCTTAAAAATGTTAATCAGCTTTTAAGGTATTTTAATAGTCAATATGATAGTAAAAAAAATCGCATTAATACACCAATAATAACATTAATATGCTTTTTTGGATGCATTAAGACACAAAAATAATGATATGTTACAGTATGAAGAGTAATATAAAAATACATTAAGTGGATTATACTTTAATCTTGACAATCTTATTCCAGATGTGTTAAAAATTTGTTTTATTAAGTACATTGATTTATCATGCTTATAGAATTACTAGCACATCTGAATATTTACACAAGAAATTTACAAACAAACATTTTTTTAGATAACATTATTGATTAGGATTACTGACTTTTTCCAGATAAAGAATTAAAAATGATTTTTCTGAAACACCATTTGTCAATAATACTTGCAAATCTGATGACCAATATCAAACAAAATAATTGTATTCTCAGTGTATGTATGTATGGCAGCAGTACATCATAGCTTGTACAAGATTCTTGCAAAGAAAGCTTGCACATGAAAGATTTTTTATTATTATTACTTATAAATACATAGTTTAAAGAAATTAATTTGGCATTTAATTTATGTTTCCTAACTTATTAAAAAATCTCTGTAAAAGAAACATGAATGAGACCTAGAATATATGTTATTTTTTATAGAAAACAACAGATATGCAACAATAAAATAAAAGTAGTAGCTGTTGGGGACCATGCACAGCCTTGTGGTTAATTGGTTTGTACTGTGATTCTCATGGTAAATGTTTTATGTCCTGTTGCTGCAAAATTGAGATCTGCATTTTGGGGCCATTGGGGCATTATAATAGTGAAGGTCAAATCCCACTATTAAATTCAAGTAGACTAAGAGTTGGCAGAAGGTTCTGTTCACCAGTTGTCTGTCAGTGACTATTGCAGGTAGTCCTTTGAAGCTTTGTGCAAATATTTGAAATAAATAAACAAGCTGTAGTCAAAAGGTTTTTATTGAAATATTTGAGGAACATGTGAAATGTTGCATTTTAAATTTCATGGACTGCATTTTATCTGTTTAATATTAAGGTTTGTGCTTAATTAGTAGTTAAACTTAATGATTGCATAAACTACTATTCAGATACTGTGATAAAAATTTTAATAAAATAATTATTACATAAATTAATTTTGAAGCTTGCAATTGAAACAAAATCAACATAGGTATGAAATGATATATAGCATTTATGTACGTATGTGTGTATGTACATATTTGTTTTAGAAAATTTGTTGTTTTAGGAGCTTTTTTTCAGTCGAGTAGGTGCATACATATATATATATATATATATATATGACCTCTCCCTGGCAATCACCATAGATAGTGGTTGTGTTTACAAAAAAGAGGTTCAAATGTTATCACACTTTGTCAGTAGGCTTAAATAAAAAAAGGTACTCTTCTGTGAATGTTTTGAATGAGGTTTTTTTAATGATAATTAGAAATAGAAAAAAGATAAATATTTAAGAATTATGTTTTTTTTTCACTGATATAAAAAA
>NW_013667399.1:83286-91500 GCF_000517525.1 Limulus polyphemus
GGGATGGCTTGCGCAGATAGCCTCGTGTAGCTTTGCGCGAAATTCAAAAAACAAACAAACAATCAAACCTTAAGTTTGACATTAAAAACTGATAGAAAGTTTTCTTGGTCTCCATTCAAAGCCAAACTTCTTTGAAAAAATGGTAGAAAATTCAGTGTATTGAATACTATACTAACAAATTAATATAAGTCATATGTATCATATCATGATAGTATTGAAGCACGAGGTAAGCATATCTTTAGTCATACAGAATAACATTACTGATATACAATAGAAACTGTACCTTATTATGAAATAATCATTGAAATGCCTTATCAGTCTGTGTTTTAATGGGAAAAGTATATAATATTGAGCGTAATGCATACTGAACAAGTTTATTGAGAGTGTTTTATGCCACATTTCACAAAGTTTATAAAAACAATGAAATAGAAACCTGAATTAAAATGAATGTTTAAAACTGGACATTAGAAAAACTCTTAGGGCTTTCCTTAAAGGATTTTATGTAACATTTGAGGAATATGTGAAATGTTGCATTTTAAATCTGGTGGGCTGCATTTTATCTGCTTAATATTAAGATTTTTAATGTATGCATAGTTGACAAATATTTTTAAATGAGGACAGCCTGTTGTTGAAACGGGTAACTGTGAGGGCTCATGTTAGTTTGTTGAAACCAACTCACCACTTAATGTTTCAGTAGTAGGCTTTTCATATATAAAGACTGTTTGTCAATTAATTATTACCTGCTAACCATGTATATACTGTGTGTTTGGTTTTCACAGGAGGGCGTTAATTGGCTGGCTTTTTTGAACAAGTACAAATTGCATGGAATTCTGTGTGATGACATGGGGCTAGGGAAGACTCTGCAGTCCTTGTGCATTGTAGGAGCTGATCATTACAATAGGGACCAAAAGTACAAGGTATGGGTTGCAATATATCTAGTAAAACCATGAGGGAGTGGCTTATTCATTTTTAACTGTATTAAAGATGAACATTCAACACTTTGAAGAAATTTTAAAAGTAGTCCTTGTTTTCAATATAATGGCATTTTTTCCATATCATTTGTTATTTTTAACCTGTACATGTATGTCAGTTTTTTGTGTTTAGTTTTTGGTATGGTTTCTGATTTAAGTTTTGCACAATTTTTAGTTTTTTCTTTTTTTTTTCAATGATACTATATGGTTTTATTTAGATTTTCTAAAGACAAAAATTTTAGCATGCTAATTGTAAGTTAAAACTGCTTCAGAAGTATAATTCTGTCAGTTATTATTTTGTAGTTGTAATAATAATGTTAAGATGCTCTTATTTCAGTAGTAATTTACATCATTGTCTGTTTTAAATCCTACAAATATTCATATGGAGAACTTTTCAACTTGTTTAACTATTAAAGTTAAAGAATAGCTCATTAATCATTGACATTAAGATTATGTATTTTTCCATAATTTAAGAAGAGCGTGTGTCTTTTATATGTAAAAATCATAGCTGAATAATGTGCTTTAACAGATTTATTGTTTTGTAAGTTTGTAGAGTTCGCATAATAAAGGCTACTGATCATCACCAATGGAAAGGGACTTGAATGTAATATTGGAATGTGCTACAAGTTCTGTCTTGTAATATATATATGATATTTATTTATATGTTTAGGAAAAGAAAAGCCCTGATAGTAAGCCACTGCCATCCCTGGTGGTATGCCCTCCCACATTAACAGGTCACTGGGCATATGAAGTAGAGAAGTTTGTTCATCCACATTACCTTAATCCACTACATTATACAGGTCCACCTGCTGAGAGAACTCGGTAAGCTAACAGGTCTAGGTACAAACTGAATGCATTTATAAATTTTTTTAGTATCTGAATGGTTCAAGTGGGTATTTTTGTTAGTAAAAAGTTGGTAAATGTTGATAACATTTATGTTATCTTTTGTAAAATAATAGTTACATTAAAGTCTGTATATTTTTATAACAAATAACCATTGAATGTTTTTGATTTCATATTCCTGATAATGTGTCAAATGTAATAAATACCTTTTTTTGTAAAATCTGTTTTAAACTTTTGTGTAGATGGAAAAGGAAAAAAAATAACATGAATGGACAACCAAAGTTAAAGATACTGATATTAATGTATTTTTATTTTGCCATAAGTAGTTTCTGTGTACTTTCAGGCTTTCAAGGAACTAAACTAATTCTTTCTCATTTAAGAATTTATTAAGATGATTGAATAAAAAAGTAGTAGTGTTAATGTAACATCATATTAACTCCAAAATCCTGTGACTGTTGTTAGAGTTAATTTAAATCATTGGATAAAATAATGTTAACTGTTTAGTTCACTTTATTTATTCATTAATATTTACATTTATTTATAAACTAATTTACTTTTGAAAATATAATTTCTTACTTCAGAACACAACTAACCATCACTGGCTATACATTCCCTTAGTTTGGATTTATAAGAAAAGATACTTAAAATTCAAAATTTATTCTCATTTACAAAATTAAACTGAAAATTGTAAACTTTAACTTCTTTTTTTATTTATTCCTTTCAAATCTCATCTTTTTTTTGTTGTTGTTGATTGTGCTTTAAAGATACTGGTACAAAGTATTCTGCACTATTCTGTTTGAGTCTATTAATTAATAGACAAGTGACTCAGAAACTCGTGGGTTTTGCTACCAAAGATTCATATTTCCTGTGTAACAATGATATTTATGACCAACTTTATGGTGTTGCTGTGGGGTATTAGCTCCACCACCTGCTAGTTTATTTCTATTTCATCTTGAAAAGTCTTGTCTAGAAGTATCCCCATTACAGTTTAAGCCAGTGTGTTATAGAATGCTAGAAACCGGGTTTCGATACTCGTGGTGGGGGCAGCACAGATAGCTCATTGTGTAGCTTTGTGCTTAACTACAAACAAACTAATAACGGTTATAAATCAAGTAACTCAAAAAGTATTTAAATAATGTCTTTCTACACCACCTAATTGAAATATATCATATACTGGAAAACAGGTGATTCTATTTAGGAATCAGTAAAGTTTTGCCATCAAGAATACCTTGAAGTGTAGCTGCAATATGTTTTTAAGCTTGTACGCAAAACACACTGGACCTGCTTACCAAATGTTTAATGTGGTATGCAAATGTAAATGCCCTAAATGTGCTTTAGATTATATTGTAGGTTATATCTACAAGATCATGTTAGTTTAAGATCTACATCATATTCAAGTATTGAAAAACATGCACTGTATGAATGTAACAAACCTATAAGTAGAGTGCAATTTAGAATTCTTGCTAGAGCCAACAATGAACAAGAATTGTGATTAACGAAAAGTATTAATTAATAGACTCAAATTTAAGTTGAATGAGCAGAATAGAGCACTTCATTTAGTATTGAACTTTGAGAGTTAGTGATATGTTAATCTGTTAGCTGCATGTTGAAGTTTTGGTGTCACTGTGAAGTGAACTTAAAATACATTATATCAATGAAATTTAAGGAATGTGTCTGTATGTCTTAAATGACCGGAACTATGAGCAACAAACTATGCACAGATAATATGCTGTATCTTTAAGGTTATCTTTCACTTGAAATGTTCTGTTGATTCTTCCTTAAGGTTAAGAAGCAAGGCCAAACGACACAATCTTATCATAGCATCATATGACATTGTACGTAATGACATTGATTTCTTTGGATCTATCAACTGGAATTACTGTATCTTGGATGAAGGTCACATCATTAAAAATGGAAAGACTAAGGTATTCATGTTGTATGGTTGAAACTTAGAATTTTGTAAAATTGTATATCAAATGTGTATTTTAACCTGATACTCCTTAACACAAACTTAAAATGGGGGTTGGGGTGACTTTGGATTGTTTTTCTCAGTTAAGATTTTATCATTATTATTCTTTATTAAAATTTATTTAGTTGGGGGCTTGTTTTGCTTTTTCAGTGAGCTTTTATGTTCTAAAAATTGCTTTATCAGCTTATGTTTTTGGTCTTGAACTAAATTATTTCATTATAATAGGGAAAAGCTATAACTTTTCTCAAGGTTAGATCTGTTAGATTTTTTTTTTCAATATACAAGGTGTTACTTCATTATTTTTTCTTATATTTAACAAAGCTTTATTCCTGGCATTTTAATAAATTGTTGAGTAGGAAATTTATGACAGTGATTTTACTGATTGGTGAAAGTGTAAATTATTACCTTGATGCTAGAGGATTTAGCATCTTTTGATTCTTTACTTTGTTGTTTTTATTAAATGAATGCATCTTATACTAGCAGTTGATTTATACTTTCTTTTTTTTAAATAGAAATTAAATCAGTTTTTAAATATTAACCAACTTTGTAACCATCAGAAATTATATACTGTATATTTTAATATGGTACATGTATCCTCATGAAAGTTGGCAAGTTTTCAATACATATTGCAAGTCTTTTGTACACAAAAGAAATCAGATTTTATCAATGAAGTATTTTTACTAAAGATTTGTCCATGAATATATGGAGTCAGTGTTGACTGTTCTGAGTGAAAAGTGATTTTCTTGTTAAGATTGAATAAATTTTTTTTCATTTAAAATTTGACTGACTTTGCAACCACCATAAAAAAAAATCAACTATCCATTTTTTTTCCTAGAATGACTGCAAATTGTTAGAGGAAAACTACAATTGTTTGTCATAAACAGCTTTAAGCTTGTAACAGTTTACATCTGTTTATACTTAATTTAATTGTTTTATTGCCCTTTGAACCATGTCTAATTCAGTAAACACACATAGTGTAAGTTACCATACTAAATAGTATAATGCAGGATCTGCTCTTGAACAACCTTATCTAACCTCATGAGTTTTTAATTTTTGCATTTTAGTTACATTTATAACAAGAAATAAGATATACAGAAAAAACAAGAAATACAGTACTTACCTTCAACGTCTTATTTTTTTTTGCTATCAGTTGCTGATAAAAATTAAACCTACGTTTTTGGGTGGTATTGATGGTACTAATACATTAAGTAATTATTTATTTGAATAATGCACCTAAGAACACAGAAGAATAACATGCACAAACCAAACAGTGTCCTATAACTACTATAATTTAACTGGCTTTCTAATTAAGAGGTAAAAGCTTTAAAATAATTCCCTTAGCTAGTCAATCTGGACACTGCAAGAGAAACTTTCAAACAAAATATGATATAGACAATACCCTGTACTGAAAACAATGTAACATTATACATCCTTTGGTACATAAAACTTTGATAGAAAATGTCAGAGAGAATTATTGATAATTTGTGAAAGAGAAGATGTGACAGGTGGGTGTGGCATGTGGGTCTGACTTTCTAGTTTATGTCTTTTTAAACAAAGAAGTTGAAGGCTATCATAACTAGACTTTGCCTTAGTAATATCTATATTATAGTGAATAATGTACATAAAGCTGTGTATTTTGGTGGTAAATAAGTTAGAGAATGGGCAAGACCTAGAGAACAAATGTTACAATTCTTATACAAGGAGAGATTGAGGATTTATTTAACTATTTTCTTTCAAAACTGAAAAAATTAAAACATATATTAAGATTTGATTTATTAACCACATTTTGATGTCAAGTGCAATTGCATACATTAATGATAATGTAATTTAAGTTTTGAATGTAACTGAAAAAGTCATGACATGCACTTTAACCTACATGTAGCAAGAGGGTTAAGTGCTAGTTTTTCTCTTCTGTAAGCTCTCCAGTAGATATGTCTATGGTGAAATGAATGTTAAGCATGTAAGAATCTGTGTTAAAAGGTTTGTCTCTTTCCTGATATTGCAATATACAAGTAGCAAATAAAGTTAATCCTTGTAATATGTAATTAGTTGTATGTGTATACCATGTATAAACTTAAAAGAACTTTGTATGTGCAATAATGAAAATAGATGTAAACTGAATGATAAAAACTGGCTTTAAATAACAACAACTATGACTTCAATTGTTATTTTGTTTTCCAGCTGGCCAAAGCCATTAAACAGCTTACAGCAAACCATAGGCTAATCCTTACTGGAACACCTATCCAGAACAATGTTCTAGAACTGTGGTCTCTGTTTGACTTTCTCATGCCGGGATTCCTTGGAACTGAAAAACAATTTACAGCACGTTACAGCAAGCCAATACTACAGAGCAGAGATGCAAAATCTTCATCCAAAGAGCAGGAAGCTGGTTTGTTAATGTTTCATATCATGTAATTACATGTGTGTTTGGGGTTCAGATACTGTCAACTCTTGTGTACATGTTTTCTGTATATCATTTTAAATTGTTAACCAGTCTGTTTTTTTGTTGTTCTTTTATCTCTTATACATTCTACAGTATCTTGACTTTTTATTTTTTTGTTTTTTGCTTTATAAATTTCTCTAGTGCTTGCAGAAACCTGGGATCCTAATAATGTTAGATTTCCACTGTGCTTGTATGTATGTGTAAGTTGGTCCAAAAAGAATAATTAATGTTGTGAATATGTATCTGTACATTCACAGGTGTTGGTTAAACAAAACTTTTAATATTATATGTATCTGTAGGTGTTCTTGCCATGGAGTCTCTACACAGACAGGTGTTACCATTCTTGCTGAGGAGAATGAAGGAAGATGTTCTGAAAGATCTTCCACCAAAGATCATACAGGATTACTACTGTGACCTCAGTCCACTTCAGGTATATCTTCTCATTAAATTGGGATTTTCACTTGAATATTTCTTCTCCGGTCTTTATCATCTTTATATCCAATAAATTCTGAGAACATGTTATCATATGACACAAGTTTGCTGAAACATTGCCAGCAGCCACTAAACACTAGGCAGATAAAGTTTAAAATGAAGAACAATAAACATTCCTGTAAATATTCTTAGAAGAGTATTCATATAACGTTTTTTAATTTATAAAGACAAAAAAATATTAACCAGTACATATATATTTTTGACTAGCAAGTACTTTCTGTAACTGGCAACAATGAAGTTGAAGTTAACTTGTCTAAGAATAAAGATTACATGTTTTTTTATAAGTGATATATATATATATATATATTTAAGTCTATATAGAAAATTGACCACACTTCTGTAAAAAAAACGACACATAACTGTAAATATGAAGGGTTAATTATACTTTATATAAATGGTTTGCATAAGCTCATGTGGGTGACACATTTAATGCCTTTATATGTGGTTGATGTGAAGTTCCTGACCATTTTAAAATGAAATGCTACTATGGGTAGACTTGTGACTTCAATATATATGTATGTATGAGCAAAAAAAAATTTTTCTGAAGAGAAATATTCATACTGTAAGCTATACACGTATTGTAGATTGAAAGACAGCATTTCAAAGAAGGAACTCTGCAATGTTCTTCATGAATTGAAAAGTTTCACACAGAACTATTTTTAAGATAGAAACAAGCTATGAAACCCCTTGCCCAAACCCAATCTGTTGCAATGACCTCATCAACAAAATGAAAGCTGTGGTCATAAAAGAAAATTCTCCAATCCAAAAAGTAATCTCAGTAATGAGCATATCTTCTGGTACCATTAACTAGATAATAAACAAGGTTTTGAAATTTGACAAAGGCTAGCAAACTTCCAGCCACATCCATGAAAATGGTTAATGAAGAAGTTGGAACTATGCAATCCCACTCCAACTCACCTTGATGCAACTTCTTTAAATTTGTGTGTCTTTGTCCTTCTTAAACTGTGGTCTTTGAAGCTATGTTCCACAAACAAGGAAATACATGGAAATTGCATAATCATCACATTTAATTTAAGTAATGATGGAGGAAGCACTTCCAATGGTGTGGAACATTATTTTAAAAATGTGACTGACCTCAGAATATCTTAATTTCATAACTTTGTACCAATTAATTACTCAGCAAAAACTCCATTTAGTTCTTTTGTTAATTTTGGCTCAACTATGCCAAATTTGAACGAAATAAGTTCATAAGATATCCTTTTTACTTATAATTCCCTTTAAAATATGTAAGCTTGAAGTTGGAAAATGGTGAAACTTAGTGTGAATGATTATGGATATTTTAATTCATCGTAATAAGTTTGCTTAAACTAGTTTTCACAAAGGTCAAAGTCAAATCCCTCCCAAGTTGAGATGGTACACAGGATCTGGTGCTTAACTTTGGCTCAGTTGGCACAAGCAGGTATCATGAGGAGGGGGTAAAAAACATAATTTATACTTTAGGCCTTATCACTCATTAAATATATATATATATATAT